>NC_044973.1:196451-496451 GCF_004355905.1 Pyricularia grisea | reverse complement strand
TTTATTAAAATTAGCGACGAAATAAATTAACCTAATTATTAGGGCCCTGTATATACAAGGTATATACCAGCGTAAAAATCCCAATTAATCCGGTATAAATATCCATTCTCGCAATTATATATACAATATATATAATACCGGTAAATTAATTTAACGAATTTGCAAATAACTATATTTTTCCTATATATATTATATACATGCGACGTATTAAAATGGGGGGTCCGGGATTTTAAATACCGCCTATTTGGCCTTTGTTTAAAAATTAATAATGTTTATATAAGGTATATATAAGGCATATATAAGGTATATGCTATTTATTAAAAACCGCGCGGTGGGCGCGTTTATTTTTTTTTCGTTTTTATTATTATCGGGCATATAAATATCGTTACTTTTATTTACAAAATATTAATAATATATATGCGGCGCAAATGTAAATGGCTATTTACTGGATTTTTTGGATTTGGGGATAGTTAATTTGCGGTATTGGGCTATTATTTTATATTAATAATTGCATATATATTGTATATGCAAATTATTTATTTTATTTACGTTTTTTAATTTTGGACGATTTGGTTAAATTGGACTTTTTGGGCGTTTATATGGTTAATAATATATATACGCCGTATATACAAACCTTAAATTTACAATGGGATTGTCGGCCGCGTTTTTGGTACGGATAATTATAGGAATATTTATATAACGTTAATATTAAATATATATAAAAAAATTGCAAATAATATTTATTATCGTTAAATTCGAAGTTAATACCACTAATTACGGCGGGAATCTAAGAATAATTAGCAAATAATATATATACAAAGCAAATATATAGTAACCACAAATTTTGGGGGCTCGACCGCGAGCGTTTTTAGATATTTTGCGTAATTATAAAAAGGGTTAACAGGATATATATAATATATAGACGGAATAGACTTACCGTATTTGCGATTTACAGGTTTTTGGCATTTTTGGAAACGGGCGACGTTTAATATAATAAATAATATAAATATTATATATATACGCTATATAAACAATATATTTACAAACGATATATTGTTAAAATTTTTATTAAGGTTTTAAACGTGGCGAAATTGGAAATTCCAGGTTAATAATATATATATATATTATATTGGTAATACGTGTTTATTTTAACCAGGTTAACAGAAGCCGAAGGTTTAATGCCGTTATTTTAAAATTAACTGTTAATAGTTTGTATATATAACGTATAAAAGTTGCATTTATTTTAAGATAATTGACAGCGTTTTCCATTATGGCAAAAACCCAGCCAAACGGAATAAAGGTGCTATTTTTAATTAGCAGGTACAATGCATATACGTAATATAGGTAAAATTTATTTAATATTATTTAATTAAAATTTGGTTTTAATAACCTCGTAATAGCTAATAGCAATATATGTAAAAATAGCATTATATATATAATAAATAAATGCGATACAAATATATTAGCGCCTATTTATAAATTGCCCAAAATTTTATCTTTTGTGGTCGTATTAAAGCGATGGTTATCGTTAATTAGGTTTTCGTTAATGCGATATATATACGTTGGATATGGGGTAAAGGATATTTATTAATATCGGGATAGGCGGTTTTTATATGGCGGGTAAATTATTAAAAAAAATTAATTAAATATATATATATTGTAAATACAAAGTATATATATTTATTTCGCCATTGGTCGGGTAAACCTAACTATAAATGCGGCCATAAAAAATATTTATTATATATTTGTAACCAAATTTGTTAGTAAATGTATTATATATACGTTATATATATTATAAATGTATTTACATTCCAATATTACATTTGGCCAATTTAATATAAGGGTGGGGAAATTTTAAAAATATATTAGTATTATATATATATAATATAAACTATTAATTGAATTATTTTTCAATTTGTTATCGGTTAAAATAAATTTTTCCTTATTTTTTTTTTTGGCGGCGATCATTTTTGTAAATAATTAGCATATATTACGTATTTGTAAGGGGTTTACAAAAGTTTATTTTTAACTTTTTCCCGATTTTTCCAATCGAAAATATTTAAAGGATTATTATTAATATATTATATATATATTATATATATGGAATATAAATATATTTATTAATATATTATTTTATTTTGGTTACGAAAATAAATGTATTAATTCGGTTAAAATTATGGATATTTTATAATATATGGTTAGTATATATAATGTACAAATAGGGCTTATATTTACCCAATTTACAAAATTATTTTTAATTTATTTGGGCATTTTTTTAATCGCGAATTAAGGTATAATCGTATTAAATAATATATGGTTAATATATATAACGTATAAATAATAGGTTTAAATAACCGAAATAAAGGGTATTAATATACAAATAACGGGAAAATAACGGAAAAATAACGGGGGAATAAATTGCGGTTTAGAAAAAGGTTTGCAGGCTAATTGTTAAAAAATAAATGGTAAATGGGCTTATTGGGATATACGCGGTATAATTAAAATCGTAAAATAACGAAAATATTAAACGCGCGTATAGTAAAAATAATATAATTGTTTTATTTGCGAAAAAAAGTTTTAAATAGGTTAAAATTAGGCGGTTTGGGCAATATACGTACAAATTGTTATTATTATTGTGAAAAAAATTAGAAAGAAAGGATTTAAAACGAAAAAAATTCGATATATCGCATACGCCGCGTAGGCGCCGTATGGGCGGGGCATACGTTGGATAAACCCGCATTCAAATTTAATTGGCCAATTAAATCTATGTGGGGCTTGGGAAGCTGAACCCCCTTTAGAGAAAAAGTGGGTCAAAAAATTTCTGAAGGGGGTTCAGCTCAATCCTGACCCGGGTTTATCTATGAACTCCATGGTAAGGTAGGTATTTTTTGGCCCCTCCCTCTCTTGAGAGAGCACCAGCTTCTCGGCGCAATTTGGGTAAGAGCTCTTTGTCAGACATCCGCCCTCCGTCTTTTCGGCCTCGTCGCCGTATATGAGGCTTCCTTTTCCCATCCCACGACTATTTTCCATAGCATAATCTTTTGACTTTGACTGTCGCATAAATCTGTCGCAATTCCAGCAGCTCATTGGAGAGTGCACCGAACGATTATCTAGAACGTAACCCGAAAGCCTCCACTTACGCACTTACCAACCTTAAGCGGTCCTCAGCTGTCCTGCGTGCCTGGCACTAGGTCTCAGCTCTCTCAATTACTCCTTCGCCCAAGTCAAAAGTCAAGAGGACATTGAACCAATGGACTCTGGTGGCGGAGCAGCCGGTGGCAGCAGCAACGGCGCAGGCCATGCGTCTGCTCCTGCCGGTTCTAGATCAGAAAATTCGAAGGGTTCCCGCGGCGGAAGGGGACGTGGAGGCCGAGGCCGTGGACGTGGTGACTCTAAGAGCGGTCGCGGCGGTGGCGAAGGGCAACAACGTGGAGGTCGCGGCAAAAGAGGTGGAGGACCAAATGCGCCCTCGGGCAACAGGGCGGACGGTGAGCCAAAGGAAGGCGCTCCGGCAGGCTCTCGGGCCAAGGCTCAGACATCAAATGACGACGAGGCCGATGAGGATGGCGAGGTTTGCTTCATTTGCGCCAACCCTGTCACTCACAGCTCGATCGCACCATGTAACCACATCACCTGCCACATCTGTGCATTGCGCATGAGGGCGCTCTACAAGAACAAGGAGTGTCCGCACTGCAGAACACTGGCACCATTCGTCATTTTCACCGATGATGTGACCAAGCGCTTTGATGAATATGGCGACGCAGACATCACAAGCGCCGACGATAATATCGGCATCAGGTACACGAGCGAAGATATTGTCGGAGACACGGTCCTGCTGCTCCGATACAACTGTCCGGACCCAGACTGCGACTTTGCCGGGCTGGGATGGCCGGATCTGCATCGGCACACGCGGTCGGCGCACAACAAACGCATGTGTGACCTCTGCACGCGCAACAAGAAGGTCTTTACCCACGAGCATGAGCTGTTCAGCGATAAGGGCGTTGGTGAGCACATGCGCCGGGGTGACGATAAGCCGGGCGCAATAGACCAGACAGGCTTCAAGGGCCATCCGTTGTGTGCATTTTGCGGCGAGCGCTTCTACGACGATGACAAGCTCTACGAACACTGTCGACACAAGCACGAGCGCTGTTTCCTCTGCGACAGGAGAGACTCGAGACAGCCACACTATTACAGGGACTACAATGCTCTCGAGAAACATTTCAAGGACGACCATTTTCTCTGCGCTGACCGCGAGTGCATGGAGAAGAAGTTTGTCGTCTTTGACACCGAGATGGATCTCAAGGCGCACCAGCTCAGCGAGCACGGCAACAATCTATCCAAAGATGTTAGGCGAGACGCGAGAGTAGTAGACATGGCCTCTTTCGACTATCGATCGTCTTATCAACATGAGAGGAGGGGTGGTGGTGGAAGTGGAAGCGGCAGAGATGGTGGAAGGGAGGGACGGGGAAGGGGACGTGATCCAAATGCAGAGCCGTTGCCAGTCAGTTCGGCGCAGCCAATGAGACGGGACGAGATTGCGTTCCAACGTCAAATGGCCATTCACTCTGCCCAATCTGTCACATCTCGCACCTTTGGCGGCCAGCTCTCGCAGCCGTCGGCCTCTGCTGGACCTACCGCTAGTCAATCTTCTCGTCAAGGGGGCGCTGGGCGTGGCCAGAGCTCGACACAGCCGCAACCATCCGCCGATGCCATGGCTACCCTCTCCCTCACAGACGTGGCAAACCTTACACCACAAGACCACGCTCGTCTCGCCCGTCACGGAGCCGTCATTGAGCGCGCTAGCAACCTGCTAGGCAACGACTCAACCAAGCTCAACCGCTTCCGACAGCAAATATCGTCATATCGCCAAGCCGCATTGACGGCCCCACAACTTGTCGATGCATTTTTCGCCTTATTTAGCGATACCTCATCCAATGCACTCGGCACTCTTGTTCGAGAAGTATCTGATCTCTTTGATGACCGTGCCAAAGGAGAGGCTTTGCGCAAGGCATGGCAGGATTGGCGAGCCATCAATGAGGACTACCCATCTCTTCCTGGTCTTGGCGGCATGCATGGCGCCACGACTTCCAGCAGCGGGTGGGCGAATGCGGCTGTTGCAAGCCCGACTCAGATGTTGGGAGGTGCGCAGAATCAGGGCCAGAATTCGAGGCACACTACCAGAGTTTTGAAACTCAAGAACAGCACGAGGCGGGGAAGCATGTCAAGTATTACATCTTCCACACCCTCAGTCGGTGCCAGCAACTCAGCCTCAGTCCCTGGCGCGAACTGGGTAAGCGGTAGTGGGTCCTCCTCTACAGCGTCTAGGAGACCGGCGGCGTCGACGGGGACAGCATCGGCAGCTTTTCCTGCACTGCCTAGCGCGCGACAGAGCGGAACTCGCCAGGGGGCGCAGCCATCCTGGATTGGCGTGCCCTCGCTGTCGGCATCATCAGGTGCGAACCGTAATTCTGCTCCGGCCGCTCGCCAACCTGCTCGGACGGCTGCATCAATGGCATCGGGTGGCGCACCACCGACGCGACGCACCGCGGCCGGTGAGGATGCATTCCCGGCCTTGCCCGCGGCTCCCAAACCTCTTACCACTATTTTCGGCTACGGAACCGGGGCGGTGAGAAGGGATATGGGTGGAAGTAGGAACACTGGGTTCTCGTGGGGCGGTGGCAACGGCGAAGCCGAGGGTTCGGGCAGTGGGGCAGGAACCGGGTCTGCCGGCGACGATGGCAACGGGTCTGGACAAGGAGGCAAAAAGAAGAAGCAAGGCAAGAAACAAGTCCTTGTGCAATGGGGATAATTGAGCTTTTGCGCCCAATAAAGAGAGGTTGGTCAACTAAATTGATTGGGGATATAAACTTCTCTCAGCTTCAGAATTTTTTCTCATGTCTATTTAATGTCTTTCTACTATTGAAGGATCTTGGTAGGGAAAAGATATGTATGTCACACTATCTTGTTTTGTCTTTTTTTGTTGCTTTTTTTTTTTTTTTTCTCTTTCCTTCCTCGTAGAGCAATACACAAAGCGCTGCATGGATTGCCTTTTCTTAGGTACTCCTCATCAAAGTGCTGAGGTCAGAACCAAGCTGTGAATTATAAACGAAGGTGGAGGTGTTCATCCCAATCTCTGGTGGACTCGTGGCATAACAGGGACCGATGTCGCTGTTGCTTGTCGCACCTTGTTGTCCACATTTACAACTGGTACAGATTCCAAACCTACCACCACGTACTTTCACATATAATTTTAGCATCAATCCCTAGTGCGACGATCAGCAAGCCATTCGGGAAAAAAAGGCTTGTCTCGCCTGACACCTTTCTATTCTGATTTGGTCGCCACCTGTCTTCATAGTTCACTACGAGTAATTGTTGTTATCAATGCGACCATCCTTGACCCAAAACTGGTCCCAAAAGGCTCGAAAGTTTGGGCCTAACGTGTCAGAGATGGAACCCCACAAACCGTGGTCAAGGAATGGGAAAGAGGTGACATTTTTCATCCATTCTTTTCGTCTGAAAAAAATCAAGATTAAGAAGGGGAGGAAGAAGAAAAAAGGACTTAAAAGTAGTATTAATGGAAGTTTGACAGCCCCCACGTTGCAGATCCACATAGGCGCCGTTGAAACGCCCCATATACATACATAGTAAACTGTCTAATCGAGACAAAAGGGGAAATCAAAGGGAGGGGGTGTTTCTTACCAAGCGCGATGTGGTCGATGCTGCGTGACGCTCCCAGGGGGGGATGATGCCTCCTCAGCAAGCGCACACTGAGACATTGGTAAAGTCAAAGATGCGCTTCGGCTATCAAAAATGTCGCCAAATACAGAATGACTCTTTGCAAGGCATCCCATCCTTTTGGTTTTTGTTATCGCTTTTTTTTAGCTTTCTTCAAGGCTAGACCCCCAAAGGCTATTTTCCCTGTATATAAAAATACACTCTTTGTCCCTCTTTTTTTTCGCTGGAAAAGACTTGGCATATCACGCTTCACTCTCTTTTCAGTCTTTGACTAGTTATCTTACCTTCTTTTCTTTCACAGTCTTTAAGACTTGTTTCTTTCTTTCTTATTCTTAAACATTCTTTATATAGTGCACAGGATGCCTTCCTCTTCCATTCTTTTCAGCGGCGCCGTAGTCGGCAGCCTTTTCACCCAAGTAGCGCTGGCCTACACGGTGGTACAGATCCCATCTTCCTTCATGAACAAGAACATCGACCCGATCAAGTATCCGGGTGCGTATGACAAGTCGCACCTGCACTCCTTCTACGGCTCGGACGCCATCAAGGCCACGACCAACTCCAGCGCCGAGCTGCAGAAAGGGTGCACAAACGCCGACAACGCAAACGACCTCTCCTCCTACTGGGTCCCGACGCTCCTCTACACCAAGGACAGCGGCAAGACCTACGAGCCCGCGCCCTTGTTCCGCTTCAGCGCCTACTACAACCTGGGCGAGACCGAGGCCCAGGTGCCCATCCCGCAGAACCTCAGGATGGTGGCCGGCAACGCCGACGCCACGACCGCGGCCGAGATGCCGGCCGACGCCAAGATCAGCTGGTTCTGCGAGACCGAGAAGACGAGCAAGGCTGAGGACGTCGAAGACGACGCCAAGCCGTCGGACAACAACTCCACGGCGGCGGTGGACAAGAACGGCTTCCCGTCAAAGACGTGCTCGACGCACCTGCAGACGCTCATCTACTTCCCGCAGTGCGTCAACAACGTCACGCTCCAGACGGCCTACAAGTCCAAGACGTACGGCACCGAAAACTACTGCCCCAAGGGCATGTACAGCATGCCTCAGCTCCGCTTCAGCATCCGCTACGACCTGCGCAAGGCCCTGCCCAACGGCTGGGACGGCGAGGCGCCGCTGCGCCAGGCCTGCGGAGGCAACATCTTCTGCTCGCACGCCGACTTCATCAACGGCTGGACAAAGATGGCGGCCGAGAACATGCTCGCCACCACGAAGGAGAAGCAGCACTTTAGCCTCGTCACGGGCGACCGCGTCAAGACGAACTGCACGCAGCACGACGCCGACCCCAAACACGGCACCAGCGACTATGCCGAGAGCCTCAAGCTGATGGGCAAGCGATCCGTTGAGGCCGTCGGGTGGTCTTCGCACAGCAGGATGGTCAAGCTGTGATCTTCTTTTGGGACATTCGCCATGAAGAGGGGAAGAGGTGGGACTCGTCCCCAACAGCGTTGAGGGGTTTTTTTGTTTTCTTTGTCAGCGGCGACTACGCCAAACAGCGTCAAGGCTGATGATGATCAAGCGATCCGGAGAGGCCGCCGGGTGGACTCGGCGGAGAAGAATGATCAAGCTTTGGTTTTGGAACATTCGAAACATAGTTTAGAGGTGCTTCATGTACATAACAGACTTCACTTGGAAATGATTTATTTGTATATATGTGAATAAAATTTTTCGCATTGCTCAAAATGCGCGACTATCAATTCGTTTCATAACCATGGCATTAGAAACCTTTAAAAAAACCCACACACGCCCTTCAGCGTTCTTTAACACAAAATGGTATACGCGATTACATGATAATAAAACCAAAGACACATTACATCCCCCAACATAAGCCACATTTAATTTTAAACCTTGGGGTTCTCGTCGTAAGCGGGAGCGCCCAGCTTCTGCTGCTCGGCAGCGGTAGGCTGGTTCTTGCCCATGTACTTGGTCTTCTTGAGCGCGTTGAGCTTGTCCTCCTGAGAGTCAAGGTGCTTGAAGCAGAGCCAGAAACCGACACCACCAACGAAGGCGATAATGGCAATCGACGCGTAGTTCCAGACAAGCAGAGGATCCTCAGAGAGGGGAACCCAGGCGAAACCAAGAGCCGAGGCAAAGGCCGACATGAACAGGTTGACTGACATGACAAGCGACTTCATGTTCTCGGGGGCCTTGGAGAAAGCGTACTCGTACGAGGTGACGTTGGTGAAGATCTCCGAGATACCGACGAGAATGTACGGCAAGCATTGAGCCCAGACGTTGATGGGCGCGGGACCCGCCTCACAATCCGAGGTAGCGAACATGCCGCATGGAGACATCTGGTAGATGTAGTGCTGCATGACGGCGGCAGCGACCATGGAGAAGGAGGCAAAGAAGAAACCGCAAGTCATACGCTTGATGGGAGTGAAGTTGAAGCCGATCTTGCGCAGGCCGGGGTAGAGGAACTTGTCAAAGATGGGAACCATGATGACGATGGAAATGGGGTTCAAGTTCTGAATCAGATCGTTGGGAGCACCGTTGAGGACCATGGTGCTGGCCTGGGTGGTCAGGTTGTTGGTCATCTGGTTGTATGAAAGGTGGAAGATGGGCAGGAAGAGGAAGACCTTGCAGGCCAAAAGACCACGCCTGACCTCATCAACCCAGGCATCGTCGTAAGTCATCCATGCCGGGCGCTGCTCAACAGGGACGTTGGAAGGCTTGCCAGCATCGAGGTTAACCTTGAACAGACCCTGGCGCTTTATGCAGAACATCCAAAGCTTCATGAACTTGGACAGGACGGATCCAGTAGGCGGGGTAAGGCGGTAGTTCTTCTTGTTGGTCCACAGGATCAGCGGGGCCAAAAGGAACAGGACGGTGGGCAGGAGGAAGGCCAGCCAGAAACCGTAGTGCTTGGCAACAAAGACCATGGAGATCTGTCCAGTAACGGCACCAATGTTGATTGCGAAGTAGAACCACAGGAAGATACGGGTGTTGGTGATGGCAGGATCGACGATGACACGCTCGCCCGAGGGCAGGGTCTCGACACGGTGACGAGTGTCCTCGTTCTGCTCGGCAAGCAGGGGCGAGATGTTGGCCTTGAAAAAACCGGTACCGATGCAGAGGCAGAGAAGACCAAGGAAGAAGACGCCGAAGGAGGTGTCGGGGTTCTTGAGGACTTCAGGGGCAGAGGCGGCGGTAAGGATAGCGTGAGCAATGGTAGAGACACCGATGGCGATGTGGATAGTGACGTAACGACCGAGACGTGCGTCGGCAACATAGGCACCGACCAGGGGAAAGATGTAGGCAAGGAACTGGTTGAGCAGCGAGACGGCCTGTCCAACAGATTGGCCCCTGCCGAGAGCTCCAGTGGTACCGTTGGGATCCGGGTTGGCACCAGTGGGGTGGCCCTCAGGCAACTTCTTCACCACAAAGTTGGTGTAAAGGACAGCAGAGCCGTAGTACGAGAAACGCTCACACAACTCGGCAAAGGCGATGGTGTATAGAGACCACTTGATCTTGCCGGAAACGCGACGAAGAGTTTGGAGCTCCTCCTCAGTGGGCTTGTCGGCGTAAGACTCGTCGTCCGAGGTGTCGACGATGGCGTCTTGTTGGGCGGTGGCCGGGCGGGAGTGCGACTTGACCCTGCTCACGTCCATGGAGCCTCGGCCGGCCATGATCTCCTTCTCGGTTCCCTGGATGGCAGCTTCGGGCACGTGGGCTTTGGCCACGGCCTCGGCGTTAAGAGTGCCAGTGTTGCTCATGGTGGATAGGGGGGTTGAGCGACCTGTTGTGCTTGCTTCTTGACTTCTTTTTTTGTCTGTGTCTCCTCTATTAAAAGATAGACAGATGGACAAGTGAAGACAGCAGTCTTTGGTGGCGCGCGTAGATCAAAAAAGACAAGAGACTTGGGGCAGTGTCTCATGCAGGTAGGCAAGGCTTATATAGGCTCAGGAAGCTTGGTTGACCTGTCTCCAATCTCCAACCATGTGGTCCTTATCCCATACCACGGCCAGCCGGCATGGTTTCAATAAGGAAGGACCCAACCTAAAGACGGAGGAGGCGAGCATCCCTGGTTCTGATACGAGTATGTGATATGGGGTGGTTCCGCATGGTCAAGGGCTAGATTGATGGAGACAGACACATGCAGCATGGATGGTAAGGTAGGTTAGGTAGTTTCTTTGGGTTCCACTCCTCCAAAGATACGTAGTAACCGTCGGAATCCCCGCAGCCCCATATTACACAGTTAACATAGATCAGCAGTCACACTGTTGTTATATGATGCAAGTGCAGAAAAGGGAAAGAACATGCTGTTACCCTGTGCAAAGTACGTACCTCGGTACCTACCTACTTTAACGAGTAAAAAAGAAAAAGAGAAAGAGAAAGAGAGAAAGGATAGGTGTGTGTTGCTCGGCGCTTCTCCAAAGTGGTGTGCTGCCGACTGGCCGGCACTAAGAAATTCCCTTTCAGCCACCCGTTGCCGTCTTGTCCCGTCCCTGTCTTTCATACGATGGGTGATACAAAAAAAAAAAGGATGCAAGGCAAAGAGACATTTGCGGAGGTGGTGTCGCCACCTGAACTCGGTTCTGAATCAACTTTGGGGGTGATTTGATCTGCCTAGTAATAGGTGCTACGTTGTACGGTAAGGTTAAGGTACTTTTTACCTTAACTAGAAACAGACTACGCCACCGGCCTAAAAAGAAATGATGGAGGGACTGGCCAACAATGTCTCCGTACTCCATTTCTTCGGAATGATTTAAGAAAAAAAAATTAGGGGGACCCGGGGGAAAAAAGAAAAAGAAAAGAAAAACTCGCCGCTAACACGCAGGCGCAAAAACGACCACTTTCCCAAACAGGAGAGTGCGCCCGGAGCTATGGCCCACCATGGGATCAAAGCCATTGCAGAGTTTGCTGGTTGGACAGTGGTTCGGTCTTGGCAATGGACCTAGATTTTTCGGTCGGATCAGGCGGGGTGGAGAGGTGTTGTTGGTGTCGGCTCGTTTGTTCAATTTGACAGATAAGAGCAGGTAATGAAAACAGAAATGGCCAGGCTACTATAGAGGTAGGTATGTAAGCAAGGTAAGGTAGATAGAATCCGATCTGAGCTGAGCAGAGCAGTGAGCCTGCTCCTCTCTCCCCCCTGCCTGTTTTTTTGACGGCATGCATCGAGATGCCCCTACCTTCTGGGGTACCTACCTTGTTCCATGGTTGCTTCTGACACCACTTTCCTCAGATAGGAAGGTCCTAGTTGTCATTTGCTAAATAGAACAACAGCAAGAAAGTAAATGGTAACTAACTGGTTTAGCATACCAGTACACCAAACTCGGTATTATATAGGGACACAATAAAATGGAACTTATTATGGAAGGATTACATCAACATCGAATTAGCTCCCTTTCTGATGAGTACCTGTTGGGTGGCATTTTTTTTCCCCCTCGGAATTATTGTTAGATTTGTTCTCATCGCAACGAAGCAAAGGAAGTAGAGTATGTATGCTTGAACCGACTGTAAGTATGGGGATAAGTAGGTGACCGCAAATCGCATATGCAAGCTGGAGATCGAACAATAGGTACCTGTATTATTTTGTGACAATGTGAGTGGTCCTGTCAGATCCATGGAGATATGTGCAAAAGGGTTCTCCGCAAACCAACAACTGATGGATGGATGGACTGATTTTAAGCGAAGAACCCCGCAGGTCTGCCCTGTTTCAACAGGCGTAATGGTGGTAGGGTTTATCAATTGATAGTAGGTGGAAGAATCCCATACCGTCTTCGTTCTGAATCTCAAAGTGGCAAACTGATAATCGTTGTTCGTTGTCCGAATTACCTATAGCAAAAACTTTATGCGTTGTTAGAAATTGAGCCTTATAAATAATAAAGAATAAAGAATAAAAAAATAAAAAAAGAGAGAAGGGCGTTACCATCAAGCATGCTAAGCATAGTCTCCCCGACGCTTGGCGATCCCGTCCGTCTTGTCCGTCTTGTCTCTTGGAGTTGTGCATTGCTTACTTACGACGCGAGAAACCGCAAGAAAACTTGGCTTCGCTTGGTTGACAATCCGACATGCACCGCGGGCTGGGCAGACAGACAGAATACCGTAAGCGCAGGCAAAAGCTTCTAGCGTTGCTCGGCATGCCTTCGAGAAGACTTTTGTGTCTGCAACCCACCCAACCGTCGTTTTCCCCCTCCATCCCGCGCATCCCCCATCCCACACGCACCACAATATCGTTCTGTTTTCTTTGATAAAGGTTGTCAGGCAGCTGTGAGATTGACGTATTGCATTTCAGGGATGGAGGGTATCTGTGTGGCGAGCAGTTATCTCGATCAAGATGACATGTTGGAGACGATGTGGCTTACTGGACCACCACCAATTAATTATCTACTCTGGCTCTTCAACGTCGCAAGGTACATATCAAATTGCTCTTGAAGAGAGGTTGGTTCAGGGATCAGAAAGCACGGAATCTCACCACTCAAAGGTCGAACTGCCCCTTGTATCCTTGATACAGTGTGCGTCTTTTCTCGGCCGATTCCTTTAGAACACCCTAGTCTAGCTGCCTTGGACGCTTGACCCCATAAATCCAGAAAGCCTCTTTCACCCTTCTCTGCCATGATTGCGGGGATTAACGCATCAAATCGCTGGTTTATTGGTCATGGACCCCCTGTTAAGACCCCGCCACACCTTTTCAATTTCGATCAATAACGTGCACCAAACACACAACACCAAATCAGACGTGCCCCGGATCCTTCTTTTTGCCATCGAAAACAAACCGAGCACGCACACGACCACACCTTATAAAAAGAGGTGTGTTTGCTTTCCAATATCGCATGCACCAAGACGGCAAAACACACCCGGCGTCACAGATAAGGCTATGCTCCCTTTTTTCACGAAGTGGGAGGATGATGGAGACAATAGAGTAAGCTCAAGAACGGAGAGAGAGAAAAAAAAGTTCCATCAACTTTCCCAAAAGCATCCTGGCTTTTGCCTATCCCCCATCACCAGTCAGTCGACACGCCAAGACGTCGTCGCCAAGACAGCTTCAATTTGCAAAGCGGGACTCCAGGACTCTTATCTTGTACTCTTTTCCACCCCTTTCGTCGAAAACGTTTCCTGGCACGGGGGGCCGCATTTTTTGCAATCACAATTTTTTTTTTTTTTTTTTTGCTCGCTGTCCGAATGCACCGTCTTGGCTCTACTCGAATCACCGAGGCTTTTTGACCTGCCAAGCTGCTTCTTGATCTCCGTCTTGCGTCCGGCCAATTGCTCAAAGTCGTAATATTGCATTATCTGGGTCGAATCACCAAAAGTCTTGGCCTTTTGTTTTCCATGTTGGAAAAAAAAAAAAAAAAAAAAAGACTTGCAACGATAGCAAGGGGAGGCCCGGCTGGATCGGCACAACCTATTTTTTTCTACCATGTAGACTCCAGTCTGCCTTTATTAAACATATGGCGTATATATCATGCTCGATTGCGCCATACACTAACTGACAGACTTTTTCAGCGGCTTTTTCTACTACCTTGTAGTATTTTTTTTTTCTTGTTTAAAAAAAAAGTTTGTTAGATATATCAAGCAGATCGAATAAAGGTATGGAATCTTTCAGGCCACAACTACCACCGACTGGATGGTAGGGTAGGGGACGGTATGTGCCTAAAGTAGCGGACAAGGCGAGCTAGGGAAGATACAGCTCGCCAATGGATGGATCCCTTCCGCCCCCTTTGGGGATTACACCTCTGATTTCGAACAGGTTCGTTCCCTATTGGCCCAACCGGCGCGGCTAGGCCTGCAATGTTGGAGCTGACGCTGACACGGCGCCATTCCATCTTTGGGAGGTGTTATCTTTGCCCCGGGGAAGAGCTCGTGCCATCTGCGAATGCAGGGGACTTTGTTTTTTTTTCGGGGTGGCTTTCGTTGTGCAGGGTCTCGATTGCAACGACGTACGAAGGTGGGCTGCCACTCAAAGTCAGTCCTTCGTAAAGTTATCCTGCAAGGGATCGACCAACAATTCTCCGCCCTCCTCGCCCAGTCTGCCTTCCCATATGGGCAGCAGCTATCATTGTTCGGTTCAAGTGTTGGACTTGATGCTTTTCTCCGCGGCGTTGCTGCCGTCGCTAGCCTTCTCTACGCGCGCCTGTCCGCGTCTGTTGGGGTGCAAGACCGTCGAGCCTAGCATTTGTATACGGTAGGTCTGGAGGAGTATTTGGACTGGTTAGGTTTGGCCATCTTTGTGTGCACCGTAAAGTGGGAACACCGCATGTGCTCACGTCCAAGTCGAGCTTATCGCAGTTCCAGACCTAGTTGCGTGTACTCCTTTCGGTCTAGATAGATGTTCCTAGCACAGCCCTGACAATCAGTTGCACGTCGCTTGTCCGAAGCACGTTGATAGCTGTTGGCTAAGCGGAGGCATCTTTTAATTGCAGAGAGATGCCAAATGAACGGCCGGCTTTGTTCGTCTCAAAGCTCGACGGACTTGCTTTCATGCATATGAAAGGTAGGTAGGTACCTAGGTGAAATGGCTCCTTGTTGCTTCGGCTGTAGCACCTGAGGGTCTGGTCTTCATCGACCTAGAAAATTATTCCCAATCTATGGTTTTCAACCGCTGAAGTTTACGTCTTTATGGTTTGGAAGTACTGCAGGTACCTGCACGGTTTGGCGATGAATCCCCGTCTCCTTCACATAAACCCTCGGGTTCAGTTTGGGCTACTTTTCTTTTGATCCAACGGACCTCGAGCCCCTAGTAGAACAAGGACTGCTCTCGATATATCTGGCGGTGGTCGCGGGAAACTTTGAAAAAAAAAAAATCGATATCCGCTCAATTGCAACTACATCCCCTTTCTTCAGCATGTCGAATACGTCATCATCCCCATCCCCTTCGGCCTGCATAAACAAGAGTCGCAGTAACGGTATGCGAGCCAGGGACGACGAATCTCGCGCCTGGAAGTGGCAGCCAGCGGCCTGCCGTCTTGAACAATAGCTTCAGATGGGCCGCGGACCAGACCAACAATCTTTTCGGCTGGTTCGAAGAGTACTTGCACCAGGGATTCTTCCAGGCCAATCAAGGCAAACCGTGGGCTTTTGAATGAGGGTGAAAAGAGCGTTACAATCATGAGGAAGCAACCGGAATGCCATCTCCTCCAAGGTTGTGATAAAAAAAAAAAGAAAAAGCAGTACCTCTTGTGGAAGAGGTGGGTTGGCGGTTTCACGGGCTACCTATGATGAACAAGGGCCGTGTTCCAAGCCTGTCCTAACAACGGAAACCCCCTTTCTGCATTTCTTATAGCATCTGTCACCGGGATCCGTGAATTGGACACTGGAAGCAACCCCACTCTTGGGCCCGTATTGGCTACAGACCGAAGTTCGGGTTAGAGACTTGGTCAAAGGGGCTGGTCGAATGTGGAAGTTCTCCGATCTATATGGCTGCTGGGTTTCAAAGATACGAATATCTTCTCAAAAGTAACTCCAGGAATGAAAGTGGATATCGACAAGGCTGATGGACCTGGTTTCCTGGAGGATGGTAAGTGATCCGGACCGCACTCCATTGCCAGAATCCCGCAAAGATCTGGGTCGTGGTAAGTCCAAACCGCCGACAAGGTGAGCTAGAGGATCTCGCCCGTCTCGCCAGTAGCGAACAGCTCATCGTCCGTGGTCTTCAGCGGTTGGTGTCAAGAAACCCATCGTGCCAGAGAGTGATTTTATGTTTCACCCACAACATATTGCGGGAGGTTACCGTGGAGGTAATCACTTTGTTGGACCGTTGAGAGGGACAGGGGCCTAGAGGAGATATTTCAGAAGCGGTTGGTTTTCTTTTTGAAAAAAGATCTTTAACAATTTGACGGGTTGCAAGACTTTGGGTAATACTCTCACTCGAGAAAAAAAAAAGAGAAAAAAAAGAGTAAATATAGAGTGGTTTTCCTCAGACCAAAACTACTTAGGTCTGTTTGTAGTCTAATTAGTCTAGCCTTACTGTTCATGTGGGCACTCGAGCATGCATGACTCCATGTTCGCCGGTTCGGATCGCCCGGAACAGCGTCATCTGTGATTCGTTCATCCCCATCAACCGCGGGCGGATTGCTCCCCCTCTTTGAAATACTATTTACGTCGCGACGCTCCTTTGACCCATACCGATGATGCTCTCTTTCCCTATAACATGCCCAGAAATTATCACTGAGGGTGATACCAAAAAAAGGTTTCTGTCAAAATGAGTTTGCTAATGATAATAAGTCGCGGAGCTTGCCTCAGCCATTGCTTCCCGACGCACCTTATGCATGCCCAAAAGGTCATTGCATAGTCTAATTTTCTAGACAACAAAGAGTCTGTTCTTCCTTTGTCCTTTAATTCTCCAAGCTTCCTCTAAAGTTCACCATCTCTATCAGTCATCTAGCCCATCACGGCAAATATATTCCCACAGGGTAGACTGGCTTGCCCTCGGCGCGGCATACGACTGCCGCCGACATTAATCATAACGCCAACCAAACGCATGGCCAACGACAAAAAAGATATAATACCCGAAGTTTTCGGCTTTACCGAAACAAGTTCCTACAGAAACTTCGGTACAGAAAGAAGAGCCCCGAAGCAGCTCGATGGATCAAAATAAATAACATAAACCGGCATCTCATTCAGTCAGTCGGCTCACTGAGCAGACATCTTGATAGGAGGAGTGCCGATCTTGTTGTGGTTGCGGAAGAACAGGACACCCTTGCCACTGCCCTCAGCCTCGGCGCTAGGCTCAACCCATTGGCACATGCGGCTGCTCTTCCAGAGTGAGGCAAGGAAGCCAAGCGGGCCGCCGGCAGTGTCGCTGCGGTAGTGCTTGCCCATAACCTTCTTGATGGCCTCGGTAGCCTCGTCGGCGTTGTAAAAGGGGATCGTGCTGACATAGTGGTGCAGGACGTGGGTCTCAATGATACCATGGAGCAGGTGGCGGCCGACAAAACCAAACTCGCGATCGATCGTGGCGGCGGCACCTCGGACGAAGTTCCACTCCTCGGCGGTGTAGTGAGGAAGCGAGGGGTCAGTGTGCTGAAGGAATGTAATGGCAACTGTGGGATTAGCGGTGAATGGTTAGCTCGCATGCTCTCTCATTATCGTTTCTCCAGTAGTTGTTGACACAAAGCTGTGTTTAGAAAAAGGTTACAACTTACCAAGCCAGTGGTTCACCCAGAGGTAGGGGATAAAGTACCACACCAGCATGTTCTGGAAGCCGAAAGTTTGGCAAAGGTACACGAGGCCAGCGATAGCAAGACCGATGCCCAGGTCACTGAGAAGCACCTTGCTGGCGTCCTTGTTCTCATACAGAGGGCTGCTGGGGTTGAAGTGGTTGACACCAGTGAACAAACCGTTCTTCTTGCCCTTGCCACGGCCCTCACGCTGGCGCTCGTGGTAATTGTGACCGGTCTTGTTGGTGACGATGTACAGAGGCCAGCCGATCAGCTGCTGTCCAACCAAGTGGAGAAGGGTGGCGATGGGTGTCTCTTCGGTCAACTCGGACAGCTCGTGAACCATACGGCCGATCCTGTTGGCGTGCTCCTCGCGGGTGCGGGGCACAAAGACCATGTCACGCTCAATGTGGCCAGTGGCCTTGTGGTGCTTGCTGTGCGACATCTGCCAGCTGAAGTAAGGAACGAGCAGGCACGAGTGGAGAATCCAGCCGACAGTGTTGTTGATGGTCTTGGAGGGCGAGAAAGCCTGGTGGCCACACTCATGGGCAAGAACCCAGAGGCCGGTGCCAAAGAGACCCTGGAGCACCGTGTAAATGGCCCAGAGGCCAGCGCGAGCAGGCTTCGAGGGAATGTACTCTGGCGTTACGTAGTTGTGGAAAACGTAAAATGTGGTCGCGAGGAGGACCATGTCACGGGCAACATAGCTCAAGCTACGGATAGCAGAGCGTTCGAAGCAGTGCTTTGGGATGGCATCGTGGATGTCCTTGATGGTGAAGTCAGGAATCTCAAAGGTGTTGCCGTACGTGTCGACAAGTTTGCCAACAGACTCGTTAGATTTCTTCTCGACCGCCGCATCAACCGAAGAAAGTGAAGAGAGAGAGGTTGACGAGGCAGAGTGGCGGGGCGAGTCCATAGGCGACTGGACAGCGGTTCCCGGAGCTGAGACGTCCGATTCGACAGTGGTCGAGGTGGTCGTTCGCCTCATGGGGTTCTTCTCTTGGGCAATGCCCGATGTGGTCGATCTGGTTGAGGGCATCTTGCAAAAGGATGCAGGATTTCCTAGGTAAAACGCTACTCCAATGGAGAACGCAAACCTTGGCAGTTGGAAATAGCTTCAAGGTTTTGATATTCCAGGCTAGGAACAATATGGCGTTTGCAACGTCGCCAATTGGTTGGGAATGTAAAGGAGAGAGAGAGAATTTCTGTTGCCAGCAAGCAGAGCAGAATGTCTTGGTATAATAGTCAAGTACCAAACATGAAATGTATTGCACTAGGTTGGAGTAACAAGGGCGGGACTAAATAAAGCAAAACAGAAAAAAGAAAAAAAAAAGTATTCCACCATGTTCAAGCCTCGGCCGAAGTGTAGTGGCGGGATGATTTTGGTGGTTCGATCCGAGCTAGGATTTGTTGGGGTCTTGGGGGGGCGGCCCTTGCCTAACTGCGCTCCTAGCGACACTCCCAACCTGGGCAGTCCGCCGCGGCGTTCAGGGGGCTTGCCGCTTTCTTGGTTGCAGCTGCCGGGGATTGACTCTCCACAGTTTGGACGTTGCATGTTTTGGCGCAACGCAACGGTACCGTAGGGCGGACGGAGATTGAAGACCACGAGAAGAAATGGACCACAATGCTAAAACAAAGATTGCCACCACAGAAGCACGATGCATGAGATGTCAATTGGTGACGGTAGAAGCAAAATTGGCCTTGGTTGTCTTGCGGGATCTTTGAACATCTGACCTCAAAATTCCACACACATACTACCAATACCAAGTACGTACGTGACTTCCGTGGCTACTGTGTAGGTAGGTACGGAGTAGGTAGGTAGTAGGTTCCTATGTGCTGGCCCTTTTTTTCTTGTCTTTCTCATCTGAGCAGAGGTTCTGTAGGGTGACGACGGTTTCAACTTGTACCAGTGCGTGCCAACCTTATCTACCGAGGTTCCGCCATTATGGTATTTTCAATCTATACGGGTATACAGTTCAGGAACCTACATACCTATGTGCTTAGGCTATCTTGCGTTGGTACTACCATAGTAAGTGGCAAGGTGGCATTTCTGCATAATATGGGACAAACGGAATGCGCTCCAGCCGATCCATGTCTTTTTTTTTATGGCTTGACGTCGAGTAAGCCACATGGCAAACACCAAGCACGCATGTCTTATGCGTACTCCGTACGTAGTGGTCCCGTCTCCCTCTTATGTTTGTCATTAATACGGAGGAAAGGTAGCGCTAGCACTTGCACGCCGTGCCGTACTCATTTATCTTCAAACGATGCGCCCTTGGCTGCTATGCGTGAGGTGATCCGTACTTTAGTTGTCATACTCGTTGACTACTTTGCCGCGAGGGAATTAAGAAAAAAAAAAAAAGAAAAAAAACTAAAAACATTACGACTCATGCGCATGACTATGTTACGAACTTATCAGCGAAGATCTTTCTTTGCTTTAAGAGCTCTGGAAACTTTCACATGCCCAAGCATGCTTGCAGGGGGTGGGCTGAGTATCTACTACTTCGTATATCCGTACCAACCAGATGCCACATATATACTAACCAAACTAAACATAATAGATTATGTTCTGTGTCCAAGGAGAGTGTGTTTTCCCGCATACGAAGTAGCAAGGAAGCTCCTTGTAACACAATAAAACCCCAAAAAGTTTGCTACAATACATAGTAATACATGGTAATCGTTTTGCACCGATGTAGCTTCGAAAAATTCTCTGCTGGACCATTTCCCCAACATGTACTTTTTGCTATTCGTCAAACAAACATTAAGTTCGATTGAGAGAAGGTGGGGTTGCTTCCAGATGACAAGGCTTAGCGACCCACTAATCTAGGTACACTTGGAACGTTCTAATACTTCTTAGGGCAGTTTTAAGAAGGTTTGTTCCCTCCTATACGCCGTAGTATTTGTGAATGCCCCCTTTCATTGGCATGTGACAAGTAGGCACTCCCGTAGTTAGGCACTACCGCCGGGCTACTCCGTGAACAAACGGATACTTACTTGCCAGTTGTCAAATACCTTCGCCACAATCTCACTAGTTAGTGGTTATTCCAACGTACCATGACAGTTAGCGCATTAACCTGCATTAAGAATAAGTGATTCGAACAAGGTATAGAATGAGAAATACAGAATTGGCGATTGTCGTGGTAACGTAAACCGAAGACAATCCGTAGTTTCTCTCCCTTCCGTATTTGACCTTGATACTCTGTAGAATTACATTGAGAATCGAAATCCCGAATTGGCAAGTCGAATGCAAAATGCCGAATACCAGTCCACATTTCCTTCTGACTTTTTTTCTTTTTCTGTTGGGGATCTTCCCCAAGTTTTTTTGTTGAGGCTCCATCGCATCTGGATGCTTTGGGTCGGAAACACAGAACAGAACCCTGCATAAGGGTACCACACCCCCCTGATTATCAAAGGCGGTGTGGGCACGTCCCAGAAATGTCACATGCGCCCCAAACAACAAGGTCTTTTGGGCTCTCTGCAAAGTACGGATAGTCCAAATACACCTGTTTATGTCTTGATTTTAACCCGACTTGTTATATCTTCGGAGTGGCCTAACCGCCGTTGACGCGATGCCAGCGCAATTCCACCGTCTATGCAAACTAGTCCTAGCTGCGGGTGAAAACTTCACAATCGCTCGATTGACAGAGACTTTTAGTTTCAAATTTCTCGTCAGTATGGGGGGAATGCAACGGCTTGAGGAATGAATTTTCTCACCATTTGTTTCACTAATCTGTACAACCCAAGCTTATGAAGGCTGAGCCCCCAAAGTGGCCCAGCATTGGACCGTCTAAGGGATAAAGCTGGCCTGGAGAAACATTTTCGGAGGGACATTGTCAAAAAGAAAAACAATAAAAAGAAAACAAAAAGCATGCCCGCGGGGAGGCGATGTTCTGAATCGTCCACTTGTTCCTTCTTCAGCTACCTCTTTATACTTTCTTCTGTTTGGAAGCTACCGTTCTTTTTTCTTCTCGTCTTTCTTCTTCTTTTCTTGTTGATATTTTTGCTTTTCTGGAAACCGTCACGATTGCGGTTGTTCGTCTGCTGTGCAGGCCGAGTGGCTGTTTTTCTGTGTGCGCCCAAGGCGATGTTGATGTCCAGCACCTCGTCTGCGCTGATGTTTGAGCCTGCCGGGATCTTGGTAAGGTCTGGAAACTTTTGTTGGATCGCATGCTTGGGCAGCTCAACTTTCCCCCATGCCTTGGTCTTTTTGGCTTTGTCGTCCTCCTTCAACTCAATGGTTGCCTTGCGCTTGCGTTGTGAAAAGGTTGTCGGCGTGAAAGGCGAATGAAGAGGGGTGGGGTCTGCCTTCAAGTTGTTCTTGATCGGTTTCGATTTGTCGTCGTTAGAACTCGAGCTTGAGACGGATGATCCCGAATCTGAGCTATCGACTCGATCCTGGCCAGCTTGCTGAGGCTTCTGCAGTGGGCGAGGGATAATGTATGGTGTTGTTGCCGCATAGGGCCTTTTCCCAGAGAGGCTCAAGTCAGGCTCCGAGTTGGAATCTGAGTCGTCGGACGACTTTTGCACAACATGTCGGAGCTGTCCTCATGGCGAGAGAAGGAGTTAGGCGTCAGTTATTGCATCTCATCCTGTACTCGCCTGGAACTCTGGTCCAATCACAGTACTTGCCTTGGAGTGGTATGTCGGCGATGGTGGTGGGCTTGTGAGGTCCACCACGTTGCTTGCAGGAGGTGGGCTCGTGAGGTCCACCACGTTGCTTGCAGGAGGTGGCCGAGTGATATGGCGAATCGGCAGATCCGTAGCAGGTTTGCTCAGATTCGGTGTTTTTCCCATTTCGCATTTGGATTCTCCCGCCTGTGGTGTACGTGTCGATCTCTCCTTTGCTTGCGCTGGGCGCCAGACCTTGGCCGGTATCAAGTTGAACAAGGCTGTGCGCTGAGTCGACCTGGTCCATGAGAGGACCTCATTACGTTGGCTGGGCGTAACGAAACGGGACTTGCATTCGTCTCGAGCTGCCATCACCAACGGCATGGCGAGCAGTATCTCGGCGTCCTGCCACTGCTCAGGGCTGCTGGAGGGACGCAGCAGTGTCTCGCGGGCTATCTGGATATAGTTGATGGATGCTTTCGCCAAAGCCTCGACCGAGCGGTCATCTAACCGTTGAAGCTTTTTGGGGCTGTCGACACGCGGGTTGGCATCAACGATTGCGTTCCATTCATCCACCTTGATCTCTGCCTCGCCTATGGGATCTGTCTTGAACGTGGAATTGCGTCGGGGACCGCACATGGAGAGGTGTACCCTGGATCTGATATCATCGGCGTCGACGACCTTGTTGAGCTTGGTCTTGGCTTGTGAGGCCACAATGTCGAAAAAATCGCGCCGATCGGCTCGGTCTTTCGAGTTCCAGTCTTCCTTGTTCGCGATCATCAGCTTGAGGAGTTCTAGCTTGAACTGGGCAGGCCAGGGACTGCGGTCCTTGCCGTCGCCCCTTGCACCTGGACGAGGAGTCATGGCGGGCGAACAGGGCGCTCTAGATAAGGTAGACAAGCTTGAGTGGTGCTTTGAAAGTTAGTCGAACGATCCAGTTCCATGTTCGCCATCCGGCCAGGATCCATTGGATGTCACCTACTTTGGATCGTTGGACCTGAAGCGGGAACTCTTTTTGATATGCAGGAGTGGAACTTTTATTGTGATGATGACTACTGGCGTTGATTTGGCAAAGCTAGATACCTACCTGGGAACCTAAGGTACCCAGATTGCTGCATTCCCTGTATGGTGGGAAATTTTGACCTTGACCAAAAAGCAGATTGTGGTCGAGGAAGGTCGGCATTGGCTCTAGTCACCATGTCAGGTTCTCATCAGTTTGTTTTCAGACTCAAAAATTAAAAGCGCCTGCCTGAGGTACCTACACAAAATCTTCACATTTGCCTTGCCCAGGCGCAATGCTACCGGTGAGAAACCAAAAGGCAGCTGACACGCATTGCCTCTGGGTGAAACTCGTACGTTTGCTCAGCTCATGACTGCCGCTGGCGACTCGACTGCACTCTGGCATGTCTATAGTCTATCATCGGTGACTACAAACGCACAATAGGAAATTGGGAAAAGTGCTTGGGTATTTCATTATATTAATTGGCCACTTAGTGACTTTATTGGCAGCTCGCCGTGAATAGAAAAGTTCAGTATATTTGCACATGCTTATAAGTCATCCTTCATCCTGCATCCACATACCACAGCCTTTCAACAATTTCCATACCAGGTAGCATCCCCAGAATCATAGGCATGGCCAGCCAAAGGTCAAACGAAAGTAAGATTTTCTCAAATAAGATCAGCCAGGCGTCCCAGAAGCCCGTCAACTCCCTGGCGGTGTCTTTTTCTCATTGGTTCCCCTTCATGATGCATCATGGCCCCGCGTGACGGCTGCAAATCCTCCCCCGACTCTGGCCGCCTCCTTTTGCGTGCCTGTCGGCGCTGTAGCAAAGCAATCGCCTGCTCTATTGCAGAAGAATCGTCACCATCGTCACCATCGTCAGCGGCGTCGGTATCTGCGTGATATGTAGCAGCGGCGGTCGACACGGGTGATGAATCTTCGTCGACATGGTGCCTATGTGGGCTGGTCATGATGGGTGAAGTCGGCGGGGACAAAGCCGTTTGGTTAGCAGTCTCACTGGCGCTATTTGTACCTTCACCATCGTCATCGCTGTCTTCACTGCTATCATCATCACTGCTGCTGCTGCTGCTGCCGCTGGTGGTCCCAGAGCTTCTGGAGTCGCTGCTATCGCTGCTGTCTCCCGATTCCTCGTCTGTATTATCTGATCCATCACCAGCATCCTGATTATATTTCTTTCTCTGAAGATGCTGCATCTCTCCCAGCATCAGCTCGCACTTCTCGAGGCTGCCGGATTCGATAAGACCCGGTACCATATTTGCATTGAGGAGATTTTCCCCGACGAAGCCGTCAAGTATGCCCCGACGAATCCGGATCCTGGCACAGCTCTCGATGAGCCTTTCGATATCGTTCCTGCAAGGCACTTTCTTCCCCGCCATGGCCTGCCTCTCTCGAGGGCCAACAATGATGCCGAATGTTCTTGACAAGTCACTCCATTTGTCGGCAATGTGGACCAGTCGCAGTCGTTTTCGTATGTCGATCCAGAACGGCATGTCTCTGTAACATTTTGCACCGTTTGCCAGGGCGGCGAGGTAGTCGTTCTCTCTGGCTACAAACTCCACGAGCAGCTCCCTCGTCTGAGATACGCTCAACTTGACCCTGGGTCTAGCCTTGCGCTTCACCGGGGTATGCTCGACGTCGGAGCTACTGTCGTCGGAGCTGCTGTCATCCGACTCGGACTCACTCGACGACTCACTGTCCTGCGAAGGGCTTTCTGTAGATGGTGACCGTCGAGGAGGAGGAGTGACCGGGCCACGTGTATCACATTGCCGTTGATGAACTTTCTCCACAGCAGCACTTGTCGGTGCAAGCCGAATCTCAAGCCTCTGTTGATTTAGGGCTTGCTCGCCCTGTACATCCGCATGCTGTCCCGCACTTTTTCTAGGCCTTGATGGTAAATCCAAGCCCGTGGAAGGTCCATCACGACGGCCAATATCTTTGCTTCGTCCACGTAAGCGCTGGGTCTGTTAGTGTGTCAAAGGCCTCTTCGGGTAAAAGAAAAAGTGAAAAATTGTAGGAGAGAAGTTGAAAAAGAAAACGTACCTTGGGGCGAGATGGAACGTTGGCTCCAGAATCCCTCTCTATTTCCTCAAGCTTCATGTCTCGTTCTGCCTGAGCTTGCATCAGAGCCCTACGCAACTTCAGTGGCGTGCCTCTGAGCTTAGGCCCAGCTTTAGCCGCTTGGCCTTGACGAGCGTGTGAGCTCATTGGGAATTGTGGGCGCTTGATATTTTTTTAATGGTTGAGGGAGTTGTTTTGTGTGAGCCTTGGATAACTGTAATCGACATATATGGAACTTATGAGGGTACAACATGTGCTTTCTGTTGGAGTTTTGCTAAGTTTGCAAGATTTCCATGCCACGGGAAGTGGAGGAGGATGAAGGTAGGTAAAAAAAAAAAAAAAAAAAAAAAAAAAAAAAAAACCGTGTGCTCTTCGACGCGGAGGGAAAACGCGGTTGGGCTGTAGAGCTCGTGATAGGGAAAAGACGCGACGCGTGAGTTGTAATCAGAGGACGTGGTTTCCAAGGCTCTCTCGGGGTGCCAGCTGCTTTTTTCCCCTGTGCGGTTGATTGGGGTGGGTGGCAGCATAGCACTGGTAGCTGCTGTTCAGTTTCAACAAGAGGCATGCGCCAGAGTACGTACCCCAGGACTGACGTAGCAGCCAAAAGCGGCTGTGCATCAGATCCCCCTCAGATCGTACACACATGTACTTGCATGTCTCTTACAATGTGAGGCAGCAAGCCAGTTGATAATCCAATGTATTTGAGCCTGGATTGCAACCCCGATGGAACACCTCTAGGTACGTAGGTAGATATTACCCTGGGTGACTTCCAGTGGCAGTGTTGGTTACAAAGATGCGAGTACTTATTCAAAGTCCAGTCTCTTCCGTTTGCTGTGGAAAGCATGCCACCTACAGTCACCTGCAAAGTACGAGACATACATTCCTCACCAATGACCTCTCCTCACGACTAGAATATGTTGCCCCAGTCAACTCACATTTCCGCAAATCTCCCCTATCAAGTGATGTTCACGTTTGCCCAGAACTGATAGAGAATTTGGTAAATGTTTTGTTCGTTCTATCAATCCTATGTAGACTTAATACCCTATGCTGGTTTATCCAAACCTTATGAACAATGCCCTGTGGTTATCCTAGCCAAAAGAAGGAAAAAAGAAAAGAAAAAGAGAAGAATACCCTATACAGAAACATGCTTGCCTCATGATATGTACAAACGTCGAACAAAAACTTTGCCGTCCAGCGATGGAAGAAAAACCCATTCCGCCCAAAAAACAAAAACAAAAAGAAAAACAAAGGAAAAATTAGTTACAACAAATATACCGAACCTTTTGTTTCATATACCCATCGCAACCAGATCAGCCACCACCCGCACTGGGCCCGGTGTAACCCAAGGATTCTCTCCGATCATCCACTATCCTGCCCCACTCGAGCAACAGCCTGAACATGTACACCTGCATGTCCGCCGGCCGGGCTGCCTTTTGCGCCCACTCACGCCCCTCGAGCGCGATCTTCTCTCCAAGGTGGGAACCCCGCCTGCCGCCAAAGAAGGCTGCCACCGAGTACCAAGCGTCCGTGCCCATTCCCAGCCGCAAGTCCATTGGCACATAGTGACGCCACGGGTGCACCCGCTCGTCGAACCAAGTGCGGAAGAGGCCGGCTCGGTACACTAGACTCTTGCTTTGAAGAAATGGAAGAAAGCGCCCGCTGAAGCCGGCCCCATCCATGTCTGCAAGATGTCGGAATTTCCAGTGCTCCTCAAACGATACCGAGGGCCCCGAGAGCTTCTTGTTTTCCGCAGATGCCTTGTCGTTTTGTGCATCCACCCCCTCGATCGTGATTGGCGAGCGGCGATTGTCATAGAAATGCTGTGCTTCGGCCTGGCAGTCTGGTCCCTCGCACCGGGGAAACTTGCCGACAAAACTGACGTTCAATCCAATGCCCGAGTCGCCTGCAGACGGTCCCATCTGTTCAGCAATGACATCTGCGCCATCAACGAACCTTGCCCTGAGGAATGAAGTCCATGATCCAGCAGCAGCAAAACCGTCCGTTGCAGAACCACGCCAGAAGACAGTGTTTTGCTTCTTGTCCCATGACATATCAGCTGACTCCTTATAAGGCGTTTTGGAATGAAAATTCCACGGCGACGGCACCAAAATGTCGACGAATCCAGTGACCTTTGCTTGGCTAAAAATGGGCATCATCTTCCGAGTTGTGATCATGGCTGCGGGTGAGAAGATGAAACCGTCCAGTTGCGCCATGTCAGGCTGATGACACAAATCCTGAGCCCCGGTCCAATTCGAGACAACCCTGCCTTCCATGCTCAACGAGGTGTGTGGCGCCGCACATGCGAGGCAAGTGTCCCTCTTGTTCCACCACCGCCAATTCCTCGCCGGCGAGTCGGGGGGACACGCTGGTGCCACCAAAGTACGATAGATGGGCTTTTTATGATAGTCTTCGAAGAAGGGCGGCAGAATCGCCTTGTTCTTCATACCATTCTCTGCCATGAAGCGATCTGACCATTTTGATGTTGAGGCATGGGAGGAGTTGAAAGATGCAATCAGATCGCTTGTCCCGACCTTTCCCAGTCGAGATCGGGTGATCCCGGCTTCGGCCTGCAGCGCCGCCTGGTCTTCAAATGGAACAGCAGCACGGCACTCGTCGTCGAGGTTGATGGCGAGATCCATATCAGGAAGCCACTGCGCAAATGGGCGTATTATATCGGCCATGCCCATCACCATCCACAGGTGGGTGCCGGGGATGTGCGGAGAGAGCTTGATCTCGCCGTTCTGTATCCGTAGGCCTCCCATCGAGGCCTTGGGATACTCGAGCAGCTGGCCCGTCATGTCCCGAATGGCGGAAGGCTCCATGCCCCAGAAAGGTAAAAGATCCGATTCGATCTGGGAAAAGTCGTCAATGATAACTGAGTCTTTCGACCGTGCAAACTCATACCACTTGTCGAAATTGGGCGGTGGTGGTATGCCCTGTCGCTGCCGATAAGTCCGAACAGCCTCATCGAGCGTTTTGCTGCTGCCGGCCCGTGCTTGCCACCTTTCGGACTTGGCGTAGGCGGCGGATATAATGGTTCCTAAGCCTGGTATATCTTGAACAGCGGATTCATCTGGTATGCGAAAAATCGTCGAGGAGAGAACCAAGCAAGCCAATATCACGTAACCAAAAATCAACACCCTGTGTACGGTCCCATCGGGAGAAGATGACCTCGGCTGCGGGCGCAAGTCTCGGTCCCACCGAAGCAGCATTCCAGTCGAGATGATCATCATTGTAGGAAATAGCATGGATGTTGTCCAGTCCATATGTTCCCAGGGCGCATCGTAGCCTAGTGTAGCGAGTCGATGCACATAGAGGCTCAAACCGGATAATATAAGCGCCATTGTGGCTGGATGTATCCTGGCAAGTAAGTGGATAACCGATAGTAGCAACACAGCTGCACAAAAGGAGTCACCGGCTAGGTCGGACCTTTCTAGTCCGTCAAGTGAGTCGTGTACCTGGGGATCATAACCGCGCGTAGAACCGACCCAGACACAAAATGCCAATATGGTGGCCGTGGCTGCAAAGACAAAACTGAGCGTCTTCCAGCACGAGCCGGAAGAATAGCTCCCAGGGTTGTTGTCGATTCCATCACTGCCTTGGCACGGCCGAATACGATGGGTTAGTACCAGAAAGGCAGCGTCAAGCGCCAAGCAGAGAACCTGCGTGGCAGGAATGTACTGCTCTATCCTCCACCCCCGCGGACAGATGACATCCGTAGGCCGGTACCAGTGCATCGTCATCTGAGCAGCTGCCAAAGCCCACATGGCCGCCATCACGGCATACTTTAGGCGTAAGTTCCTCGAGCCATGGCAGTGTCGACATAGTCGAGATTGCTTGGCCTCTTCATCGTCGTCTATCCTCAAATACGGCAAAGAAATCCGGGTGCGCTCTGCTGGGATCACTACATCGGCCAGAAGGACGGATAACGGCAGCAGAGCCTTCAACAAATGTAAGAGATTGTTGCGTCAGCTTCCAAAAGCGCCTGTCATATCGAGATAGGTAGGGATGCAGCCTACCTGGATCCAGCCCCAGGAACATTGTATGTGCCTCAGCACACGCCATAGGAGTAGTCCCCGGCAGACAACCACAGACAAAAGTAGAGATACTCCATTTGGCGGAGACCACCTTTTCAGAGTTGAGACAGCCTGGTTTGCCGACTTTAGAAGAGGTCTAACAGTCCCGCGTGGCTCCGGTTCGGTGATTGTGAGAATCGGTATTTGGGAGGTCGATGGTCCAGGTTTTTCGTCGACATGTAGAGGACTTGGCCATGCAGTCTCAGTCGAGACCAGACATGATAGGAAAAAACAAAATGCTGCAGTTATGGTGAAGACTGCTATAGAAAAATATTGTGGTCGCGCAAACGAGGACGTGCTGTCAAATCGGGAGCCTAAATGGCTAGTGGTGGCGACGAGGCATCTGGGGTTATGTTTCGTTTAGGTTAGTGCGCGGTCAGCACCCTGATTTTTTAACTTTGGCCTTGTCGTGTACGTAGTAGTATGTGCTGGTTGAAGTAAGAACTTGAGGTCGTCTCGTCTGATGCAGATCTGCAAACCCAATTTTTGTTCTGAATTCACATTTGCAAACAAGCAAAGAAGCCAAGTCGTTTGTTGTTTTTATAATATCCAAACTCACCCCAAAGCAAAGAGGTCAAATCGACGTTTCGCCCCTTTTGGTCTGTCCATCATTGCTGACGTGCCAAGCGATTGTTGTGCAGCGGGCACCACCATCAAAAGACAACGACAACGGATTGTTGTGCTGTGCCGCCCGTCTTCAGCGAATCGCGATGAATTTATCGCACCAAGCTTTGCGGTCGCCCAACTACCGACGATCCACTCTAAAGAGGAAAGTCTTCTTGCCCAATCAACATCGGTGTATTTTCGAGGTTGCGGTCGGGGAATGGATTTCACTTGTGATATTTCTCCGTCGTCTGAGTCGAGGAAGTGAAAATTGGTGAAGAAAACAACCGTTTATTTTTTTTTAGGGAAATGGAGGGAGAAGAAACTACTATAGGGGGGGCAAGGTAACGTCAAGCAACGTGCACTGTTTGAAGATAAGGGAAAGAGCGGCTGCAAGTAAAATCTTGGAATAATACTGGGCGACCAACCCCCGTTGCTTCCCCCATTCGCAGCCCACTTCCCCTTAGCCGTGGGGGCTTTCCGTGTAGAATTTTGGAACCGTCGAGATGCCGCTTCCCTGTTCAATACGTCGTTTTCAACCCACTTGTTGTGGGGAACCGGTTCCAGCTTGGCTGGAGCTTGCATTATGCTTGCCATAATACCTGACTTGCTGAATCAAGCACCAAGATCTACGTTACCTTACCAACTTACTTTACGGAGGCGCTCGCGGATCAGACCGCCGGTGTTTGGTATGTATACCATAAAAAGAAGCCAAAAAGCCACACCGAGGAATACTACGTAAAAGAAGGAAAAGAAAAAATCCGTGCATAGGAGCCACTGCATCCAGAGCCGCTACCGGGATTAACTCTGAAAATTCCAGTGAAGAAGAGAAATTATCGTTGAAAGCTAAGGCAGGTACCCTACGGAGGTAAGTAGCCGTAGCACACCAGTCATTGGCCAACCAGATCATCAATCACGATTGGTAGGTCTGCTAGTTGCATGAATGAGGCCAGCTATCCGTAAATCCGAGGTAGGAAGTAACACCGGTGGGCTAGACATGGTTTATCCAGGGTTGTAATGAAATGCTTTTTTCGGCGATACCTGACCACTACTATACTGGAAGAGTAAGGTAGGTAATCTTCTTCCGAAATTTTGCGCGTCATTGAACGAACATATTTAATGATGATGTACCTAGTTATATACAATCGTACATTACTCTCCATCATATTTTATAGTATGGCTTTGGGATCCCTAGTCGGAAAAAAGACGGACATGAACGGGGGGTCCGCCTACAAATTAAGATACTACTGTAGCTGAACTAAACAATTATCCCTGACTAAGGTAGGTAGCGACCAGGTTATTAGTGGCAAAACGCCATTGTAGGCTGGTATCGACTGGCATCGTAGCATCGTATGTGTACGGAGTACGTAAATCGCCGGCTGAGGTCGTTTATTCTCGGAGGGCCGAGTCATTGTTGACCTTGGTCTTGTTCACCTCCAGACTTGGTGTCTTTGGGGATGCTGTAAACTTCGCGTTTGCGGCCAATCTGTAAAGCAAGGGGGGGCAAATACCGCAGTCGCAGTCAGCAACCAAAACTCTCCGTCGTATTGCTGTACATTGGCACTGATGCAGCAATTGCTTACCCATTGTTTCTTGCATTCGCGATACGCACTGGAGAACCGTGGCGTATTGGGTCGTATGTGAATTACGAGTTAGCCTCCTCTTTGTCCTTCCAATCAGGAGGGTTCTGGCTCGCCTGTCCTTGGCAGGCTCTGGCGTTGACTGCTCACGCAAAATAATCCTGGCACATGGTCCTATCTCCGCCGTTGCGGTTCAAACATTGTATGCTTCTCGCGGCAGCTTCCTGGCATGGGTCATAGAATTCGCTGAGGTCTTTGCTGTCGGTGGAAAGGTCGGCGAGCAGGGCCGCAGGCCCAGTCAGTTTCAAGGGTCGCGGTGGCTCAAGAGTCGTCGTGCTGGGAATCAAAGTACCAACTTTCGGAACTTGCGCTTGTTCTTGTCGCTCCAAGGACCGTCACTGTGATCGTCTGGTTGTTGAGTTGCCATGTTTCTGTTTTGTTTTGTTTGGTTTGAAAGATTGCGCAAAGTTGGACGCGGTGGATGTCGATCTTAATGTCTGTTGCACGAAGACCGACCGCAATTCGTGCCAATTGACCACATGCAAAAATGTTCGAAGAATGCCGTCATCGGACGCATGCGATAACAATCACGTTATCACGCTACTTGGTCACGTGCACCTGGTTGCTAGCGGCAGGCGTGATCATAAAGCCATGGTGAAAAAAAAGAACTTCATCCTCAGCTTGTAGGCGAATAACAAAGAAACCTCGACTTTTTTTTTTGTTTTCATTTCTTCTTTTTAATTTTGAAACACTACCGGGGTTATTTACAAATAATTTTTGGAAGATTTGAATTTCCGATAGCATCCATATCTCCCCCAGCCAACCGCCACCTCAGGGTGGATAAGGAAAAGTGTTCTTAACAGTAAGGAAAAGGAGCATATGCTTATGGCATCTCCGTTTGACGGTTCTTTGGCTCACATGCAGTCATGTGTCAAGCCCAGTATCAATTCATAAAAAGACATCTTCAATATCTGCCAGGCCCCCCTTTCAGTTCGATCTGGGCCTTGCAGTCTTCTTATCCTTTCTCGTATTCTTCTTTTTCTTCTTTCCGTCCTCTTTCTCCTTGTCTTTGACCTTCTTCCCATCGTTCTTCCGTTTCTTTTCTTCGTTCTGCCGTCGCTTCATGGCAGCAAGCTCATGCAAGCCCTTCTTTTTCATACCGCCATCATCACCACCTTCGTCCTGAATGCTTACAGTCTCAAGGCGCTCGGCCACCTGTGACTGCTCTGCCGAGCTGGATTCGGCTACTGATGTTACCGCAACTTCAGCACCACCGGGTGCTTCTAGACTCTCCCGAGACTCAAGCACAAGGCTTGCCGGAGTGATGGGCTGGCTGGAGCCGTGTGCCTGGACCCACTGAGCGGTGTTGGTGGCAGCTCCGGCCCGTCCGCTCACCAAGCCCTCGAGGCGACCGCGAGTTGTAGAGGTTCCCTTTATATTCTGTTCTATCGACTCCGAATTGGTGTCGCTTGTTTTGTTGTCATCCTCATATTCCTCACGACGTCTCTTTCTCGGTCCATGAGCCTGTTCCACTGATGAATCCCATGACTGCTTCTTTCTGGTCTGTTCCTCCTCCAGACCGACAGACTGCGATAGAATGCAATTGGATCGCATCGAGGCTGCTAACCTTGTCTTAGTGTTGAATGGGATGATGCTCTTGACGTCGTTGGCAAGCAGAATGGCGATGGCAGCCTCCGCATCCAGCCTTTTGTCTTCGTCGCTATCGCCAGCCCTCAAAACGTCAAAGTGACGAAGCAGGTTCTGCGTGGCCAAAGCCTCCAGTCTTCCAAGCTCTCTCTCGTCCGTGTAGCTTGCGGGCGTCTGCTCGACCACTCCACGCACCATCTTGTTCCATTTGTCCTGCAGAAACAGCAGCCTGTTGTCATCCGGTCCACGGCTTGGCAGCTGCCCCTTATCTAAAAGGAGTCTTCGCTCAGAGCAGAGGTTGTGATGGATACGATTACGGACATCAGTCCCGTACAATACAAGGCCTCTTGTCTCTCTAGCTTCCCTTGCTAGATCTTCGAAGAATTTGATCTTGGCCGAGTCTGAGGCGGTCGCGTACTGAAATCGACTGTCGACCATTTTCTGCAAGAACCATTCTTGGTCTTCTGGCTTTAGCCTTCCTGTCTTTTGCAACAACTCCTGCGATGTCCAGCGCTGTGCGCGGGTCGGGGAAGCTGGTTGCTGCTGCGGAAAAGGGTAACCATGCGGAATCGGATAGCCTATTGGTGGCTGCGCCGCCGCAGGGAAATGGACTGCCGGCATTGGATATGGTGGTCCTGCCTGTATTCGATCGATCAAGTTGTCAGTCGCAACCATTCAACCCACGTCTTTCCTCTTTGACTGGCTTTTTCTTACAACTGGTGGATAAATCCATGGATGTGGATGATAGTACACCTGAGCGTTTGGATGCGGAGTTGGATAAGAAGTTGGAGGAGTCACAACTCCGGGACTAAGTCCGGAAAAGCCAGCCTGATGAGATGGCTGGCCATCTTTTTTCTTCTTCATTGTAGTGCTGGAAACCGTAGGAATGTGCTGATTTGTAGCTGTCTTCGAACGTATCCCTTCTGATGACTGTGGCAGCTGCTGTGTCTTTTTCTGTTTCCTCTTTCCTGTAGGTCACTGTAGTAGTCCATATAAGACCTCTTCCGGGCAGCTGTGCAAGTTATTGTTTGAACTCCTTCTGCTTGATCTCCATCATTAGTCAGTTCATGAAGCTTGCGACGATACTTTTGAGCTCCTTTGGATGGCTATTCTGAGCTTTCCGATGCTACATCCTCACTTTGAACAAGGTAATGCCAGCTCTGAGAGTTGAAGTCAGCGGAGCTAGCGGCTGTCATTGCGAGTTAGGTACCTGCTGCGCCCATTTTCGTACTCAGAGATAACGCTGAGGAAATTAAAGAACAATAAAGTGTTGGCTTACCTTTGTTGATAGACCAGCTCCGTGTAATTCTGGATGCTGATCAGTGGACGTTGAATTGCCTCATCCAACAACAGATTTATGGGTGATTTGGGGTTGGGGACTGTTGGCATGGCAGTCTTCAAATCTTGAAATCTGTGCGTTGCATTCGAACCAAACTTGGAGTAATCAAAGCGGTCCGGTCCCGGAGCCTGGCAATGGACTTGAGCGAGAAGTGAGAGCAGAGTCAGCAGTGAACAAAAGCCACCCAAAGGGTCCAGAAATATTCCTAGCGCGGGTGCCTGAGGGTTGCTTGGAAGAATTGTCAGTTTTCTCCATCCTGGACTCTACTGGAAATAGTATCCCATGCAAGTTCTAAGGCGTTCCCACAAAGCAGTTCTGCTTCGACTTGTACTGAAAGGATCACGCATATTTCAGATCCTCAAAGTCTTGAACGAACCCCCAAAGCAAATAGTAGGAGAAATAAACAAAGAGTCTGAAATATACACGCTCATGCCTAAAGAGGCCTTTATATGTTCAAGTCGTCTATCTTAGTTTACAGGGATAGCCTCTTTTTGCCATATTCAAGACACAGCCATACCTCGGCCTGGATGTAGGCTGTACGACAAGATATAGAACCGGCCTCTGATGCTCAGGGACATTGGTTATGATTATCGAGGTATCGCCCTTAACACACCGTCAAGTACATACAAACTTTCAGGTATCAGCGGATTTGGCTCCACAAAAGCATCATAAGGGTAAAATGGCTCAAATGGGTATCCGTCCATCTCATTTTTCATTAAGCGGCTGAGTACAATCTGTCCCGTCTATGATATAGTACAGATTTCTAGGTCAATTGTCCTGGCCGCCTATTTTCTATGTCTTTTTGGCATCATGGTATCTACTGCCTCTCTCGCCTCCTCGGAGCTGCCCTGATGATGTCGTCCACTCTCAACAGAAGCTGTAATGATCGCAAAGTTAGTAACAAACGTATATAATCACGGCGTATACATGGAAGGAAGTCTTGACGTTACATACCTCAGCTGCCTCACTGGCAGATGACACCACAGCTTTCTTCAACTTGTAGCTCTCGATGACGCCGATGTCTCGCATGTCTGCGATGCCACCACCGGGTGTCATCAAATCCAGTCCGTATGTTGTCATGCCGTCGTAGATAGCCTTGCGCAACCGAGCAACGAGCTCGCCTGAGTCAAGACCAGCGTTGTCAGCCAGGATAGTGGGAAGCTGACGCAGTGCCGTGGCAAAAGATGCGACCGCCATCTGTCTCTTGCCCTCAACACGCGTTGCCGCACCTTCCACCGCTTTAGCCATTACCATCTCGGCGCAACCGCCGCCAAGAGTAGTACGAGGCTCCTTCACTGTTTGTGACAAGACGGCCAAGGCATCGTGCAAGCTGCGCTCGGCTTCATCCAACAGCTGCTCCGTAGCACCACGCAGCACAATTGTGCAAGCCTCGCCAGCGGCAACGCCCGAAAATTTGATCAAAGTGTCTTCGCCGATGATGATCTCCTCAATCAAATCACAATGACCCAGCTTGACCTGATCCGGATGGTCGAACGTTGAAGTGATCTCACCACCAGTGACCAGCGCCAGGCGCTCGATACCGTCAAAGTCGGCATGCTCTATCGACATGATGCCCGCATCAGTAAACAGCTGCTCCGGCCAGTTGTAGATGAGCTGCCTGTTGATGAAGCAGTTGATCCCGTGCGCCTTGATCTTGTCGACCTTGGCCTTCATCTTGTCCTTCTCCGCCTTCTCAAGCTCTGCAAGCTTGCTTGTCGAGCCGACCTTCATGCGTGCACCGAAAATCTTGACCTTGTCCGTGTCCATAGATGTGTTGGCGACCAGAATTTTGGCGTTCTCTAACCTCTTGGGCTGGTTCACGCCGATCTTCTTGTCCAAAATGAAGCCCTCATCAAGGAACGAATCGCTGAGTTTGCCGCCTGCCTTCTTGATAATCTGAATGTGACTAAGGTCGGAAGAGTCCTTTAAGCGCAGAACGGCTTCGCATGCCAGTCGGGAGAAGTGATCACGGTCTTGGGCAAGCACCTTGGAACTGAGTGTCGTCCTTGCAATGGCAAGCAGGTCCTTTTTAAAAGCCTCGGGGTTCTTGCTGTGGTCGACTGCGGATTGCTCAAGGGCTTCAAGAGCCGCTCTGCTTGCTATCCGGTATCCCTCAATGATGGTTTGAGGGTGGATCTTTTTGCCGACAAGGATTTCTGCTTCGCGCAGCAATTCGGCCGCGAGAACGGAAACTGATGTAGTGCCATCTCCGACCTCGTCATCCTGGACTTTTGAGATGTTGACCAGAACCTTTGCAGCGGCGTTGTCGAGAGCGATGGACTTCAAAATGGTTGCACCGTCGTTGGTCACCATTATCTCTCCGGTGGAACTGCAAGCTCGATGAAATCATGCTTTGGTCAGCTTCTTCTGCGGATTATATGCGGCAGAATCCTACGCGCCAGAGCGAGCGGGTGGACAACATACGCTGACTGCAGGATCTTGTCCATGCCCTTGGGTCCTAATGTGCTCTTGACAAGGTCGCCAACAGCGATGGCGCCGACAAAGGCTGAGAGACGGGCATTCTCGCCCTTCTCCTCTGTCGTGCCCTCCTCGAAAATCTGGGTTGGGCTAAAGGAAGACTATAGGATGCGGCTAGGTCAGCGATCGAAAGTTGCAGGGCCGTATAGCGGGGGGCGACGTGAACATTTGTATATGTTGCTTTGCCTGCCTACCATTATGTTGACCAGATGCAAAATATGTGCGCAGAACTGAGACGAAGGCTAATGTGTTTCTACAAAGCGTAGACTTGCTGAAGGCCGGGGACGTTTTGCGCCGATGCCTTTTTTTCCACGTCCAGAGCTTGATACTGTCGGAGCTTGAGCTGCTTCACCGACGGGCTGCAAAGAAAATAATGGCGCCAGGGGAAATCAACTTTTGGTCGTCACTTTGCGGTACCGGTACTTTGGAATGCACTTCAATTTCGCAGACCATGTAAGAAGACGATACGGAGCACCCCTCGAAGTGGGGCACATAACTTTTACGAGGGGCAGAGCCGACCCGACCACAAACAGCCTGCGCGCCTGAAGCCAATAACGCGGGGCTCGGAGCTGGAACTTCAAATCGCCGTCCCACATCTGCCAGCTCCGAAAATTAATTCGCTGCCCAGAACACCAAAAGTCGCAGGTGCTCCTCTTGACTGCGACGACCCTTGGCCCCGAAGCGCAAATAGCACTGAAAGCAGCCGCCGACAACTCAACATACACAGTTGTCATTTTTTTTGAGGCCATTTTAAACGAGGCCCAAGAAAACTGCACGGCCAATCCGACTTTCCCAAGTTGTCAAGGTCAGGCCACACAAACCATAGGCCCCACGAATCTTGGGAGCACCCCGCTTTCGCACAAAAATTTCCATCTTTGGAGCAAAGCCTAGCCATCGCCTGCGCACCGACGCCGACACGACCGTGAGCGAACGCACAATCACCCTGGAAGCCAAGCGCCTACTGAGCTCTGCCCAGCATGGCTCCGTCATACGAGCACCTCCGCGAGGCGGACCTGGACGAGGACGAATTCGATGAGGATGAGGTCGACGTTTCCGATCTTCGTGAGAAGTTCGAGGTGCAGTTGGAGCAAGGCTTCGACACATTTGTGGTTATTGATGGCCTGCCAGAGGTTACAGAGGAACAGAAGCCCAAGCTTGTCAAGTTCTTGTTGAAGAAGCTGAACTCGGTTGGCAAGACAAAAGAGGACATGATTGATATGCCCATGGGTCCTGATGGCAAGTCCCTTAGGTAAGGCTTAAAATCTCAGGAGTCTACTATGCAGCGTATTTTTGTGAAGGAGGCATTTCTAACACCTGCTCCGACAGGTTTGCTTTTGTCGAGTACTCTTCGCCCGGCGAGGCTGCTGCTGCGGTCAGGCAGTTGGACCGCGTTCCTCTCGACAAGAAACATACACTCCGCGTCAACAAGCTTATGGACGTGGACCGTTTCGGACGTGAGGGCAGGATAGACGACGAGTACCAACCACCCCACATTGACGAGTTCCACCCGAGGGATCACCTACGCTCGTTCATGGCCGACCCTTCGGGCCGTGGCCGTGACCAATTTGTCATGTTCCGTGGTGACCACGTTGGTGTTTTCTGGAACAACGAGAAGGATGTCCCAGAGAACATTGTGGACCGGCCAAACTGGACCGAGAGCTTTGTTCAGTGGTCTCCTCTCGGCACATACTTGCTCTCGATGCACATGCAAGGTGTGCAGCTCTGGGGAGGCCCAAAATGGGACAGGTTAGGCCGGTTCCCTCATCCGTTTGTCAACATGGCCGCCTTCTCTCCCCAAGAAAACTACCTCGTTACCTGGTCAAACCGCCCCATATCCATCCCGGACGAAGGCCACCCTGCTCTCTCAATGGACGATGATGGCAAGAACTATGTTATTTGGGATATCGCAACAGGCAAGCCGCTTAGGTCTTTCGCCAACCTCGACCTTCCCCCTGATGACCCCAACAAGCCGCCACGGAAGCACCCTTGGCCTGCTTTCAAGTGGTCATCCGATGACAAGTACGTCGCGAGGTTGACCCAGGGCCAGTCCATCTCGGTGTATGAGCTGCCGCGCATGAACCTGCTCGACAAGACTACAATCAAAGTTGAGGGTGTTCAAGACTTTGAGTGGGCACCATCACGCCCACAGAGAGATGGAGTCAAAACCTATGAGCAGATGTTCTGTTACTGGACACCTGAAATTGGCAGCAACCCCGCCAAGGTCGGTCTGATGTCCATTCCCTCGAAGGAGGTAGTCCGCTCGCTCAACCTTTTCAGCGTGTCCGATGTGAAGCTGCATTGGCAATCTGAGGGTGCTTATCTATGCGTCAAGGTTGATAGGCACTCGAAATCCAAGAAGTCTCAGGCAACAACGCTGGAGATCTTCCGTGTCAAGGAGAAGGGAGTTCCGGTCGAAGTTGTCGACACCATCAAGGATACCGTTATCAACTTTGCCTGGGAGCCCAAGGGTGACCGCTTCCTCATCATCACAACAGTCACGCCAACTGGTGAAGTGGCAGTCCAACCCAAAACCGCCATATCCTTCTTCTGCCCCGAGAAGTCAAAGGGATCCACCGTCGGCAACTTCAAGCACCTGCGAACTCTGGACAAGAGGAACAGCAACGCCATTTACTGGTCGCCTAAGGGTCGATTTGTAGTGGTCGCCACTGTGCACAACCAAAACAGCTCTGATTTGGACTTCTTCGACCTGGATTTTGAAGGCGAGAAGCCCGAGGGCGAGAAGGACTTGACCGCAAACCTGCAGCTGATGAACACAGCCGACCACTATGGCATAACAGACGTCGAGTGGGATCCTTCTGGACGTTTCGTGGCTACCTGGGCTTCGGCATGGAAGCATACTGTAAGTTTCTGCGACTAATCTCTATGTCTTGATGGCAAGCTGATCAATATTGTTTTTGCTATCAGATGGAGAACGGATACCACATGTACGACTTCAAGGGCGAGCAACTCCGTGAAGAGGCTGTCGAAAAGTTCAAGCAGCTTCAGTGGAGGCCGCGACCCCCCACACTTCTCACCAAGGATGAGCAGAAGCAAATTCGCAAGAATCTCCGTGAGTACTCACGCGTCTTCGAGCAAGAGGATGCCGAACGCATTGCTGGTGCAGACCAGGAGGTGGTCGAGAACAGACGTCGTATTCTCGAGGACTGGTACGAGTGGCGTGAGTCTGTTGACGTCGAGGTTGATGAGGAGAGCTCCGCAATGGGAGTCTCCTCCAACCCGGCCGAGGAGCTACTCAAGGCCAAGACGGCTGAGATCCTTGCAAGCGGTCAGGAGGAGGAGCAAGTCATTGAGGAGATTGTTGAGGAGGTGCTTGAGGAGAGCGAGGAGATTGTGAGCTGAATCAGCAGTCACGCGGCGTTTTCTTAAATGGTCTGGTTCCTCGGTAAAAGTCAAGGGCAGCGGTCGATTCCTGGCGGGCGCAGTTACTTGAGAATGCATGACATGGCTTTAATACGTAGAACGTATGTTTCTTTTAGTACAAAATCCAAGGATGATATGATGACACCCACGGATGGTAAGAAGTGAGGTCGGAGTATCAGCCCGTTACGGGACTGATTACCGGTACTCTGGTTGACTCGGATAGCAGAATATGACATTTCATCGATCGGCAAACAAAACCCGGCGTTGTGGGAGAGGGACGGAGAGAGATTAGACGAAGAAAGTATGTAGAAGTAAAGAAGGTTCAATTTGGAGAAAGAGTGTAAAAATCACCTGTCGTCTTCAAGGCACAACCTAGATACTATATCCCGTAAGTTGTTTGGCACTGACTGGCCTTGGGCCATCACACTTGCAAAATGATTCGAATGAGAACCTACCATGTGTAAATGGGCACGTGGCTAAAAGCGGAGGACGCATGCAGAATTGAGAACAGACATGTTAGAGCCGACCACCAGACAGGTAAGGTAGGTAGGTAGGTACCTTACCTAGAAATGGAAGGCTGCCAACGCAGCACTGCGGCACAGGTTTTCTTCAAAGTTTGTCGGACAAGCATGTGCCAAGGTACATCTACAACTACCGGTAAGGAAGTCGGTAGTGCAAGAGGAGGCAGGAAAGTGGGAGACAAAAAAAAACAGGGACTGCAAACAGCTTTTGCAGATAACTACCACAAATTAAGGAAATAAAATGCAAAAAAAAACTTGTCAATTTATAAAAGTATCGCCGCCCAAAAATATTATTTTTTTTGAGTTGTAAAAGTCGCTTTGTGTAATAAGTTACACATTGTTGAATATGGTGAGTAGGGGTTCTTGTTGGTAGTTTTGGGTGGCCATTCACCAAATTTGGCGGTCTCTTTTTCCCCGCCCCCAACTTTGGCAGGTGTCGGTTAATTAAGGTAGGTGACGAATGAACAAAGAATAGATTGTGTAGATCTTGATTTGCAGGATTTGCAAACCGAGTTTCGTCAGGTGGTTGTGAGGCTTATTGGCTCATGTGGAATGCTTTTTTAAAGGGGAAGCTCCACACACACTATGCCCTTGTCCATGAACCTCCTGAAGTGCCTATGGATTTCGGTCCCTATTGACCATGGGCATGGTGACAATTTCGTTCCACGTTGTGGTGTTATCTACCCTGTTGATTCCGTCTCGTTTCTGCATTGATTGAATTTGGGGACGAGTTCGCTATCATCCCTTTTTCTAACCCTTAGACTGAACTTTGCCTTTTTTCTTTTTTCTTTTTTTTCTTTTTGGCAGCGAGTTCTTTCCTTCGGAACAACGCCGCCCTCTTGTGCAAGAGCCAACCCAACCAACAAAGCTCCACCCCACGATTAATTCGCGACGCCTTGGAGCTTCGACGTAATTGCACACTCAAGATTGCATCGCTTGGTAAGTTGAGAACTCAATCTTGAATGCGAAAGTCAATTTCTTCAGCTAACATAAGCTGGCGGATGTGACCAGATCCTTGAGTCGGAGTTTCACATAATCTCTTGCCCTTTGTTACTCGTCGACGTTGCACGCGTGCAACCAACAGTGTACAACAAGTCTCGTCGCTGCAACGCTCGTTTACGTCCAAACCCGCATGGGATACCATCCAGGACTTCAATCTAACTCTCGCGGAGGGAAAAGAGTCCAACATGCTTCCATCGCTCCGTTTCCAACGCCTGGTACCCATCGCCGTCCTTGTCCTGGTCTGCTTTTTCCTCCTGAGCTCACAGCTTCAGGAAACGCCGGACTCTGATTTCGACGCTGTCGAAGGCGCCATCAACCGACCCGAGGGCGCATCTAACGCAGATTCACAAGCCCAAACTCCAGCGCCACCATCAACGCCGACGACCCCCGAGACAAACAGCGACGACGTGGCGGATAAGCCAGCCCCCTCTCAATGCGCGTCCGAGATTGAGCGGCTCCGTGCCTTCGGCCTGTCAAGCCAATTCATTTACCACAGGCGCTGCATCCAGCCCAAGCACACATCCGACGCCCCGAGGGACGTCGTCACAAAAATACAGAAGCCACTTATTCAGAAGGGTGCTCACATCAACCTTGACACCTGCACACACGACGATCTCCCGCCATGCTCTCCCCTAACGTTGGAGGTGCCGTCCAAACACCCGGCAAAGAAATACCCACACCTGCTCTTTGGTATCTCTACCATGTACAAACGGCTGGAAGAAAGCCTGCCGGCATTTGAGACATGGCTTGGCGGCTCCGAATCGCCCATGGTGGCCGTCGTGGTGGATGCGGAGCCCGAGAATGAAGCGCCCAAGGATTTCGAGGCCGTAGAGGCCATGTATCGCAGGGCAGGCATCAAGCTGACCTGTGTGAAGCCGCGTAACTCGACTCTCAGCGTGGACCAGAACCACTTTACAGTGATCGAGGACCTTTTCGAGGCCGCCACACCGGAGATCAAGTGGATAGGGCTATTAGATGACGATACCTTTTTTCCTAGTCTATATAATCTTGACAAGGAACTTGCCAAATATGACTACAAGAAGTCCGTATGGCTCGGGGCACTCTCGGAGGACTTGGAGGCGATCCGCAACTGGGGCGTGATGGCATTTGGAGGGGCAGGTGTCTTCCTCAGCGTACCTTTAGCCAAGGAGCTAACGCCACGGATACCTGATTGCATCAATAACGCGCGCCGCGAAACGGGAGATGCCATTTTGCGCGACTGCATCTTTGACGAAACGCATACCAAGCTCACCACTGTCACGGGACTGTACCAACACGACCTTCGCGGTGATATCTCGGGCTTCTATGAGTCTGGCGTACGCCCGCTGTCTTTGCATCACTGGAAGTCGTGGTACCATGCGCCGGTGGACAAGATGGCCAGCGTAGTAAACGTGTGTGGCGACTGCTTCCTGCAGAGGTGGCGCTTTGGACACGACACACTATTTGCAAACGGTTACTCCATCACACAATATCCCGGGGTTGAAGGTGGTCTTGACAACCTTGACTTGGAGAGGACAGAGACCACATGGGTCACGAATCGCAACGACTTTGACTGGAGTCTGGGTCCGCTGCGGGAAAGACTCGCGGATGGAAAGAAAAAATCTTACCTTCTGGTCGACATAAAGCAGTCCGACATGAACCTGAATCAGTTTTATGTTTTCAAGGGCAAAGCGGAAAACCAGGAGATTGATGAGCTTGTCGAGATTATATGGGAGTTGTAAATTATACCAGGGGTAATAAGCTTAACGAAGGAACTTGAACATTCATATATTGTATCTCTTTCATATTAATATAAAAACTTGAGAATCACTGTCCCATTTGCGTTTGTACTGAACATGTGTTTACTACCTTAGGTGGTAACCAGCCGATGTCAAAAATTGGCCGTGGAAAAAAAAAAAAGTATCCGGCTGGGTAGGCCTTGTTGCGCTGTTTCTCCAAGGGCTACTTATGTTCTGGTCTAGTCTAGAAATAGTTTTATATCAACAATAATAGTATGCCGCTGAGTATTGCTAATCAATTCGATACCGAAGAAAAGGTTTGTACGAGTAATTATTTCTTCAGGTGCTGAAGTTGTTTGTATTTGGGGGCCAAGAAAGGGGAAAAAAAAAAAAAAAAAAAAAAAAAAAAAAAAAAAACCGAGAAGAATACCCAGGGGTGCCTTACTCTTGAAACCCGACCAGCGAGCTTTCTTTAACTATGAATAAAACTGCATTGCCCCCAAGTCCCAAAATTAGTCAAGATCCGCGACCTAATCTTCGTATTTTTCTTTTTTAGTAAGCATGAGAATTTTTGAAAATGCATACTATGTATAGTGAGGTATGGTACATTGCTTAAGCTAAGTAGGTAGGTATCTATCTACCTACCGTACCCAAATACGGGGTTATGCTGTACAGTATAGGAGTAGTAAGAACTACGAAGTAGTAAATAATGTGATTGCCAAGACTTTGGCCGATAATGTCGATCAGGAGGTTGTTTAAATTGGCAAACCCCGCCAATCGATTGTGCTAGGCCCTCACGGCTCTGCTTATAAATTTGGTTGCGGCTTGCGAACCGCCCATTATATTTACATTTTATCTTATCCGTTATTATTTTTCCACCCCAGGCCTAGGCCTGCATGGGATGGATGGGGTGGGGGATGGGGACGGGACGAGCTTTCCACCGGTTTCTGCGAATGACAAGCGAGCCACAGCTTGCTTAATCTCCGGCTATTTAGAACAACAAGTACAACGATTTAAAGGTAATTGGTTACTGGTGATGAAATAAATGAGCGAGCTATTGCAACCTTGGACACCTTATCAGAACACTAGGAGGAATGAGTCTAGGTACCACAACATACTTGATAGATAAGTCATTGATTGATCTTTGATCTGGGCGTCGCTACCCAGTCAAGGCTTTGCAGTCGGAGCTCACGGCGATTCTCTTTTTTTTTTCTTCTTTTTTTCCTCTTTTTCCTCCCCTCTTTCGACATTACTTTGTCCATGACCTCTCTCTTGACTAGGCGTCACTGGGACCGAAATGCGCTACTGCAACCTGGAGGGCTGCGCACAGTTTGGTGCTGCGAGACCCGCGACATTTTTCAACGGTAGGTTTCAGTCACCAAGCCACGCGCTTAGCTCGAATCGCTTTGTTTCCGACAAGCTGTTGCAAGGTGCAACGCATTTCCGACGTGTTGCCGTGGGCTGAAAGGTCTCGAATTCCTTTAGCAAAGAAAATCCTGTCTTGTACCTGAGGACCGGACCTTTGGTTTTTGATTATGGCATGTCTTGAATTTATCTAGAAAAAAACTCAATTCGATCGATTAACTTGATTCTGCAGCCAAAGAGTCGTAAGGAAACACAAAACAAAGGTCATCGCTAGCAACACCGATTTTGACCATACTGTACGTACATACAGGTACCTAGCATGGTTTCTTCCTTGATCAAGGTCAATCCAAAGGAAATGGGGGTGTACCAAATACCAACAAGAAAAGCAATGATAAAAGTACCTCTTTCCCGCCTCATCCCTGAATGAAAATTTGTTCATGTACCTCATATATGCATCAGGCAGGGAACCTACCTGTAATATCCCCTGGGATGGCCCAGTGCCCCTGGCCGGTACCTTGGATGATTTGATTCGGTGGGTGAGACGCGGGGATGAACTGGCTCATTTGCTATAGCGCACTAACAAATTGGTATGGGGACCTTGTACCAGGGATGTTAGCGGTGCCTTGTTTCTTTTGTCGAGAGAGGGTTTGGGTGGGTGATCCACCGGGCCTGGTTGCTTGTTCGTGCAATCAATTCAATTCTTTTCCTGTGCTAGCGGTCAATTATCGCTCGACCGCCTAGACGCATCAGTCGTGATCGGGCTGGGCTGCATCTTCAATTCAAGTTTTTTCTGCTTTCTCTGCCTTCTTTGCCGTCATTCATTGAGTCTTATCTCATCCACCCACGCTCTTTTTAATTTCTTTATTATTTTCTCAAGCTTAACTTTGCCGACAAGTCATTGTCGAGTCTGACAATTATCTTGTCAACCCAACGCTCGTTTCCTAGTCATTCGTTCAAGACAAACAAACCGAAAAAAAAACAAGTCGCTCGCTCGTTGTTGCGATACTTCCTGCTTACTTATTTGTTTTGAAAGAGGGACCGTGTACAGCCCTCTTCTTCTCGACTAGAGTCAATTCCTTCGATATTCCCTGCACCCTATTTTTGGCCCCGTGGAACAACCCGACACGCCCGAGACACGAGCTGTCCCCTCCCAGGCCTGGATCCGTCGCATACTTCGGTTGATACTGCGCATCTTCCCGCTGCACATTCCAACTCTTGCCATCTGGACTCTCGAATCATAGTCTCTTATTCTGCAGACGAACCTCATCTCCTGTGGAACATTCGAAGACCTCAAACTTTAACCCGGACTTCAGTTGATTACTCGCGACTGAAAACAATAAAACAAACAACCCCCGACCGGCCTTCGGAGCCCTGCCAATTGGCAAAGGGCGGTCGATACCCACACCCCGAAGACCACAGGCGAGATTCAAATTCGTTTGGGTGCGCCCCTATACCTCGAATATCGATCTCAACACGGCCCAAAACAACAAAAACAAAAAAAAACAAAAAAAAAAAAAACGAAAAGGTGTCATTGGGCTGCGTGATTATAGCACGTTTACTCGCCTCGTACCTGTACACCTTCAGAGTATTCAGTACTGTCTTAGCCAAAGAATGACCACAGCCCATCTGTCAATATGATGCTACACGAGCCCCCAATGGCGAATCATCTGGCTTCATTGAAACGAGCCGACTCTCCTCCTGGCCTCACCGGCTCGAAATCATCCAAATCTTCTTCCTTCCACTCTCGCAATTCAGATGACAGCAGTGTCCTGGCAGACGTTAGCCATTTTGAGGAGATAGGACTCGACGATGTTGCAACCCACCTCGAACGGGAGACACCCGTCAAGACGGCCCCCAACCCCTTTAGCGCCTCGTACCCGACAGACCTACGAGCCGCCTCCCGCAGAAAGTCAGCACCACGCTTGTCGGCCCCTAGGGATGTGGGCAAGACACGACCTCTGCGAGAAATCACTGCCGGATCCAAGACACGACCAAAGTTTCCCCCGCTACACACTTCTGACCTTCGGACCATCAATGTACGCAGCACAAATCTCAACACACTATACCCTGCGCCCATGACAAGTCCTATTCGTTCCAAGAGCCTGGGACCACGCAATGCCGCCATTCTGCCCTCAAGGCGCCGCAGAAGCCCGAGTCCCAACCTATCCATGGTTTCACGTGATCCTAGCATAGCAATGATACGACCACGGAGGAGCAGCTGGCAAGCAACCCATGAGCGCAAGTCATCTTTGGAACTGGAACGAGAGTGCGATGAGGATGACGATGATGACATCCCCGACTACCTCATTCTGGACAACGTGCCGATATCCCCAAGACCACAATCAGAACGATCGAGGAGTCAGGCGAGCTCCAAGGCCAACTCCCCCGACCGTGGGCCCAAGGAGAGGGTTAGGAGCATCGGCAATGGCACTCCTGCCGTTGCCATGGCACATGGTTCTCTTAGATCACCGACCTGGAAAACGGATGGTGCGCTGGCCTCGCCGCCAACCCCCAATGGCCTCAACCCCATATCTACACCACCGAGCGGCACTGTGAGCCCAATGAAGATGCGGACCAAGAGCTGGACGGTGGCATTGGCTGAACTGAATGCCGAAGCAAAGGAGTTGACGGAGAAGCTCGAGGAACATGCCGATGAATTGCAGCAAAAGTCGGCACAGCGTTCGAGCACGGGTTCCATGCCCACAAATCGACCCCGATCAGCTGATTCCAACGACAGCAAGACACGCCACAAGTCAGCGTTGCCAGAATTGCCGCCACTGCGCAGGAGTAACATCATGATTGATCCTCTGCCGATATCTAAAGAAAAGGAAGCTGTGCTCTCAAGGACCCGTCCGTCATGGCTGCCACCAAAGGATCCTGCCGAGGAGCGTCGTCACCTGAAGGAATATCAAAAGATGATGGCAAAGAGCGCCGAGGCAGACAGGCGGCGAGAGACGGCCAAGAAGCTCAAATCGGAATGCAAGGACGTAGCGGCGGATACTCTCATGCAAGTTTGGGAGTTTGACGTGCTGCCAAGATGGAACGAAGCCATTCGTGAGCGTCGAACTCGTGAGCTCTGGTGGAGAGGAGTTGCACCAAGGAGTCGAGGAGCCGTCTGGACAAGAGCAATTGGAAACGAGCTGGGCCTGACCGAGACATCATATCGCGCCGCTCTACGTCGCGCCCGCGAGGCCGAGGAACGGGATTCTGCCGGGAAGTCCACATCCGCCGACCAAAAACATGTTGGCTGGATGCGTGCCATCCGACGAGATGTTGAGAATGCCACCTGGACCGACCTCAGAATCTTCCAGAAAGGAGGCCCTCTACACCAGAGCCTTGTTGATGTTCTTTCGGCCTATGCCATGTACCGCAGTGACATCGGCTATGTTGCTGGATGCAACGTAAGTTCTGACGCCTTGTCGTGAGATGGGGTTCCTCATTGGATGCTAACATAAATTCATCTCATCAGACCATGGCGGCTCTTTTGCTCCTAAACCTTCCCTCTGCGACCGAATCGTTTATTGCACTGGCAAATGTGCTCAATCGACCACTACCTCTTAGCTTTTACGCCGCCGACCCTGGGGCAAAAGCCACGGCATACAGCCTCATTCTTCAGACTCTTGCCCATAAATCGCCAGCCCTGCACAAGCACATCACCAACTTGCCCGATCATGACCCCGAACTATACATGTGCGACTTGTTTGCTGGCCTCTTTACATCTCACCTACCACTAGACGCTGCCGCACGCCTATGGGACGTCTATGTCTTCGAGGGAGACAAGCTTCTGATACGTGCCGCCGTGGCGCTAATGACCGAGAACGAAATGTCTTTGCTTGGTACCACCAGCGCTTCAGAAGTCCATGCCGTTCTGAAGGGTCGCTCTGGCACCGCATCGTCTTTATCACCGGGCTCCGACAAGCCCTCTAAGTCGCAGCGCGTAGTTGGACGTGCTGGAGAGGAAGACGCATGGATCAATGCCGTGCGCTCCGCTGGCAAAGTTTGATTGTCACGCCTTTATGACTGCATGCAACCGCACCTCTGCTATTTGATGAACAATATTTGTTCGACGCTCGACGTCATGTATATACCCAGTAGTCAATCTGGAGAACTGGGCTTCATCTAAAGACTTGATTTCCTAGCTTTTTGTTTTTTTCGGGGGCGTTGATTTAATCGGGGCTGGATTTTACACTGTTATAACTTCATGCTGCAAAGCTGATCTGGGGATTTGTCCCTCCAAATCGCGCTTCTATTATGTATTCTTAATCTTGATCTGGGTACACAAACCCATATAGGTACCTAGACAGTTGCGCCCAGTCAACGTTACTGTACCTGGACATAACCTGGCTATATCCTCATAAGACCGTTCAATAACATGATGAAGAGTATCTACAAACAAATTACTTAGGCACTACAGTAATCAAGGCTTGAAAGACAATGTACCTAGCACCTACCTCTCCTAGGTAAAGTGTGATTGTCACCCTTCCGTGTTACACTGAGCAGGCTGCATGCACGTCATGAGCTGAACAACTTGACAAAGCCAATGACGCATGCCAAGCACCTGCGTCACCTAACCTAACCACAGCGTCGACACTTCTGCCCTACCACTTGCCTTGGTTTCACTCCACGCTCCAAGATTGACGTTAACCATGTAAAGTGGGTTTATAAAACAATAGACCAAGTCCTCCCCGCTTGGCCGGGTTTTCCTTGGGATGCGTCACTTTTTGACAAAATTCACAAATCCACCCACTCACTCTAGAAAAACACCCACATTCATAACACTTGCAAGAAGGCCGCTTTGCCGTTCTAGCCGGGCCAGAAACCTAACAAGGCAAGTCGTACCGCGAAATTATAATAAAAAAACGAAGCAGAATCCTCTATTGATATTTTCGGGGTGTTATATTTCCCCTTATAAGACTGGCGGTTTCTTGGAAGGATTTTGTACACCAGTAGAAGCTAACTCTGCGGTAACTAATACGAAAAAGGAGAAGCACAAAAACAAAAACAGAAACAAAAGAAGAAAAAGAAGAAAAAAATAGAGACAAAAAGTCTTGCGATTAGAGAAACCCTTACGCCAGACTCAACGAAAAAAAAGAGACAGACCAAAATGCCATTCTTCTACAGCAAAGGTGTCGGCGGTCGCCGCTTCGGAACGAGCATTCACGCTGACAGACATGGTGTGCGCCGAGGGCCATGGAGGTTCAACATCTGCGGCTTCAACTGCTTCAAGAATCGCCACTGATGATTGAAAGAGACGGAGCGTTTGGAACCTTGAAATATCAAGAAGATAATACATTGAGCGTTGCTGCGATTGTAACAAGCAAACATAAGTGAGCGCCTAGAGAGGCGGAGAGATTTATGGAATGAAGGGATTGGGTCTAAATAATGACTATGAGAAATGGCATGAAGTCAGGAGAACAGGCGCAACGCGAGACACACAAACAACACTTTTGGAGGGTATTTTTTTCCCCCCTTCAGAAGTGAGACCGTTAAGATAACTGGGCAGAAAGACCAAACGAAACATAAACACGCAAATGAGAACATTTTCATCAAATGCGCCACCAAACCTCGCGTGAAGAAAAAGGGGGTCTAAAACTGACAAAACGCCGTGACAAGACGGCAGTGAGATAATATAAACACATGTCACAAATAGCATGAAGATACTTCCGAGTGCAGTTGGCGAGACCGGCATATGTCAAACACAGCCATGGCAACATGGCTGCCCGCCGGCTTGGTGGCTGCATCGCAGGCATCGCATGCAGCGGTCCCCTCGGTGCGCTCTTTGTTTCTCTTGGGGTCATCTTTGAAATTTTCTTCTGCTTTTTCTGTCGGTTTCATCCTGACGACTTCAAACTTTGGTAAAGCTCGTTCCTCGTACCCACAACACACGTTTTGGTTGTCAGGACAGGAGATCTGCGTGGCATTTCTTTTTATTTATTTATTTTTTTTGATAGAAAAAAAAAAAAAACGCGTGGGCGGACGAAAGCCCCTTTGTTTCTGTTTGTTTCTCCCCGTCAACCCTGCACGAAAGTACCCCTTGCCGGCGACTTGGCGACAGGTGCGTTCTTCTTGTTCTTCTTCTTCTTCTTGGTCTTGGGCGGAGTTGTGGCCGGTGCCTTGCTGTCTGGTTTCTTCTGCTCATCCTTGACGTGCTTCTTCTTGGCCATGATCGCTGCGGCTCTTGCGTCCTCCTCCCTTTGTCGCTCCTTTCTTGCTTTCTTTTTGAGTCTTGCCCTCCTGTTCCTGAGGGCTTTCTTTTCTCGGAGATCGGCGCTGGTCGCGATGGGAGCCATGCCGCCCTGGTGGTTCTTGTTCGACTTCGTATTGTCGGCGTTGGCTGTAGGCAGAGTACGAGGCTGCTTGCTCGGCGGAGGGCAGTCCTCCCCGTCTTCGACCGCTTTTCTCTTCTTGGAAGCTGAAGATTGTCGCCGGTCGATTTGAACACCGCTCTGCTGTGAGGACTGGCGAGGAAAATCTTGATCATCATCGCCTAGATCGAAACGGCGCAAGGTTGACGGTGATGGATTATAATCAAGCTGTGGAGCTGAGGGTAGCTTGAGTAACCTCTTTTTGCTGGCTTTCTTGGAAGACGCTAGTGTTCCGATGTCACTGAGTGCAGGGGCAACTTGCTTGTGACCAGTGAACATAGTGGCAGGAGTGTTGTCCGCGGTATTGCTGTCAGCTTCTTCGTCAGACGTTACTTCGCGCTTGATGTGGACCTCGGACGACCTGGAGGTTACTTCGTGACGTGGTGCTTCAATGTGAAATGTCGTCTGTAAAGGAGGATAGCCGAGGACATTGTCTTCTTCGTCACTATCGAAATACTCCCGCTTCATAGCCACAAGTTCATCATCAGTAATGCCAGTATACGACTCATGAACTGGCTCTGACTTGATCTTAACTGTACTGGGAGAGACTGCAGCCTTGTCCCTTGCAGATGACAGCTCGGGCTCGTTCTTGGGGGTTGAGCTGGCAGGTGCAGCGGTTTCAGGATTGCAAACACCCTCGATTGGACTCAGCATCTCATCTGAAGAGTCCTGGTTCTCTTTTTGCTCGATAAGCTCCTTGGGATGATCTTTCGAACGATTGGTTGTCTTACCATCCAGGGGAGCAGGGCTGGAATCTTGTTCTGTCCTTTGTTTTTTCGGTGAGACTGATGACTGGGTAAATTTGTCTTCAGGGCCAGAAGAAGAGTTTCTGAGCCTGCCAGCCTCATCAAAGTCGAGAATACTGAAAGCATCCGCCCAATCTTTGAGAGAGCCGTCGTTGACGGTGGAGCGTGGTGAAGAGCCGACCGTAGAGCTTTGCATCTTGATAGGCTTGCGTTTGTAGGCGAGCTCAGTCGACTTGCCAGCTTTTCTGAGGCCTCGTGCGTTCTTGTCCCGTGTACCTGGATGGCTTGCCTGGTAGTTGCGGGCGAGAACAGTAAGAGAAAGATGCAGCTTGTCGCACTCTTCTACTCTCCTCCGGACGCGCTCATCACCCTCTCTCTCCTGTCGCCGCTTTTCTTTCCTTGTGGCGATCAGAAAGTCAATGCCTGTCTCGTGGAACCTGATCCGTCTGGTCTTCCTGCCAATGGTTGAGCGCAACCAATCCTTGTTGAACCCTCTCTCGATGCCATCGTTCATCAGTCGGTCCACGGGGGTCTTGGCTGGCTTTGGATCCTGTCTGGTCGTCGGCACGATGGGTGGCACTCCAGTCTTGGATGATCGTTCGAGAGCTTGGGGCAAAAGATTCATGTTGGCGACATATCTCGTGCCGCGGATTCTTTTCCTCCTGATGGACCGCTCCGAGTCACTGTCTGACGCGGAGGAGTCCCAGTCAAGCAGCTCCTCGGTAAAAAGAAGCTGGTCTTTGATGCGGTCTTCGTTCTTCATGCTCCAATCCACTTTCCGAATCGCTTTTGAGACATGTGCCCTGGCATCGTCGAGACTTGGCAGCTTCTCCTTGTCCAAAGGCTTTGTCGAGGCTACCTCGTTATCCATAGTTAGATCGATGACAGTCTCTATCGACTTGTCCTTCGTAAGATTCATGTTTGCTGGTTTGAGGCTCGAGGCAGCTGGGACTGTATGAGGAGCTGTCGAAGCTGCTCTGCGGGATGGGAAAGGCTGGGTCTGCGTATCACGTGTGTTGTAGCCGTCTAAAGTACGAGGACACTTGGGCTGTCGAATCTGAGCAGTCAGTCCATGAGGTAAAGTTGGGTTGGTATCACCCGCCGCACCGGAAGATCTCCGGTTCTTGTTCGCAGATAGAGTTGCTGCTGCCCTTGCAGATGGAGAAGATATTGGACTTGACAGGCTGCCATTGATTTGTGCTGCGTGACCTCCTCTCATAGCAGCCAGCTGTAGACCTCGGCCTGCGGTGAGACTTTTGGAGGCCAAAGACTTTCCCATGGTGATAGGTAATGAATCTTGGTCTTCCTCGGTGAGGTCGACAAAGCTAACCTTCTTCCTCGGTGACGAAGTATGAGAGATCTGTAGTGGACTGTTGCGCAGAATGCTACGCGGAGCCGGCGGCGTGCGGATTGATGTCATACTTGGGAATTGTAGGGAAAGCTATTATGAAAGGAAGATGACGAGTTGGTCATTCGTGGTGAAAAAACAGTTCGAGGTGTCTTGTCTCTTTCAGGAAGCCTGCTACTGACCAGAGTTGAGCCACGAAAAGTATGTTTGTGAGAGATAAAAGGAATATACTTTTCTAGTTTGCGAGGCTCAAATCTGAGAAATGGGTAATGGGTGCAGTCTCGGACCGAACGTAAAGAGTGAAGCTCATGGTAAATGACGCAGGTAAAAACTGGGGGGAAAGTGTGAGATGCTTGGGTAGAAACAAATTTTAACCCAAAAGTGAGTTAAAAGTGAGTTGGTACGAGTTTGTCGAGAACTTGGATGCGAGCCGTGTAGAAGCTCAAAAGTTGTTTGCGGATTTAGAATATCAGCACACCTGCCAAACACAAACACGGACAAATTGACTACCTACTTTAGATAGTTGGGTACATACCACCTTGGTAGGGTACAATTGTGGGGAGCTTTGATACCAAGTCCATGTTGTTGTCAACATTTCCATTAAAAAAAACTTTAATCAGTATGTTTGTAAATACAAAAGACCTATGCCTGCCTACCTACTTAAGGATGTTTTACCGCCGAGTGGTGTCGGTGAATCAAACCATGGCATACCTACGACAGAACGATACTCAGGCAGCTGCAACGCCTGAGACGGCTGACATTAGACATTTTCACGGCGAGCATGGTTTGAAGGGGTCACCGCCATCAAAGGCAAATCATTAAGATAGAAAACCGAACTAATCTCCGCGAGTTGCCATGCGTAAAACCTTCAATCATGATCTCATAATAGTTCCATGGCTTCTACCAGTGTCAGTGTTCCCACAATGTAGCAAACGACGTTGTTCATCGTTGTTCATAAACACTGCAGAACTTACTCCCGAAGCAATGGTTCCAACCCTTCAAATCTTCTTGGTGTTATTCCTGTTAGCCCCCCTTGCACCTACTTGCATGATAGGCTGCCATCTCGAATCACTACTCCGTCATCTTTGACAGCAGAAATGTTAGCATCATCAAAGCGGCCACAAAGACGTGCGAAAGAAGCATTAACTTACCCAACTTCAGGGTGCTGGCCTGTTGATTACATGTACAAGCAAGCACGTTGCCGTCCTTGAGGCTGCACGTGTCACAGTAGTTGCGGAGCTTGCCCCTGCGGTCGGTTAAGTTATGATTAGTTGCTGGCCATGTGAACACAACATCTCCTGAGTAGAACTTACATTGGCGTCCAAATCAGCGTGTTGTTGCTGTAATCGATACCGACGCACTGGTTGAGGTCCAGGGTGCTCTCGAGTTTCTGGCCCTGAGGACCGGAGCATGAGCCTTTGAGGTTGTCGTTGAGTGCCTTGCCTGGATAGCCGTTGACGAGCTCGATGTTGGTACATGAGGCACTGAGGATGCCAGTTTGCCGGATGGTGATGGCAGGGAGTGCCGCCACAAAGGGGACGATGATCAGGTTGATGAGGTACATGATGGATTTGTTGGTTTGTTGGTGGATAGTAACGGAAATGATTGATTACAGGCCGGGATAGGACAACAGGAAAGGTAAGGTAGTAGGTGAAAGGAAATCGCGAAACAAGCGAATGAATCTCAACTTGGTCGTACGAAATAGGATAAGGCCGTTTGCCGAGTTCGTGGCAAGAACAAAAAGAGTCGGAAATTTTGGGCACTTGGACCAAAACTAACACTCTATGATGTAAGGTATCTCTGTACACGTACCATAGGTAAGGTAAGGTAGGTAAGGTAGGCAAATTAAAAATTTAAAACACAAAAAGAGGGCGTGGAAAGGGGTAAGAACTCGTGCTGAGATACGTTCCTTCCTTTTGGGGTTCGACGACGAAGGAATTTTCTATAGCTTTGCAGTCAAGAGATCCTAAGACGGCACCCCATGCGCATCCAAGGCAGGGAAAAAAAAAGGTACCTTACGCGAGATTCAAATTGAAGGGATTAACTGCCAACCCACTACAAATATCGCCGGCTCGACAGCTCAAGACGTGGTTGCAATGAAATTACAACCATGATGATCTTCTCCCAAGGTAGGAAGGATAAAGGTCGTTTATACTTTTTGACTTCCCACTTACTTACTGCCTGCTCGGATTCTGAGGAAAGTTTCCCGATCAGCCCCCCCTGAGCCGCAGCTTTTCATGCAGTCCGAACTATTTTTCGAGCGGGCATTGTTCGCATTAGCGAAACGGGGAAAAAGATCCTGAATTCACTTCATGACTCTTGCCAGAATAATCCATCCCGAGTTGAGACTGTCTGGCTTACCCCTGTTCGTGGGACGACTTTTTCAATCAGATTTCCCCACCAATCTCGCCAAGCAAGGAGCATTGGCATCAAAAACTGCCGTTACCCACTTTTAATGACAGCCCCGCACCCGACCGGTCATCTCAGCCTTCTCTTCCTTCGAGTAGCTTGCTTACCTTATGCACCAAGGTTTACGGGCAGTATATCGAGGATCCCTTCACAGTCCCGAAGTAGACAGGTACCTTGGCTAAGGTAATCTAGACTACGTACTTTGAAAGGTGATTTGATAGCACAAACACGTGCCTATACAAGAAAAAAAAAATAAAAAAATCACCCCAACCAAACCAAACCAAACTCTGATAATACATCAAAAATTCCGGACACCCCTCCACGACTCTTACGGGACTGGTATCAGTTCCGCAGCCATGTCCTACAGTGGCGGCTATTACAGGCCGTCTCTAAAAAACAGCGTTGATGTCCAACTTCAAAACGCATTCGGAGATGGAAATTGGGCGACCGTCGTTCGTTTGGCCGAGAAACGGGCCAAAGCCACCAATGACCCCTACTTCGAGGTACAAGTCAAATATCCCTCCCCTGGTAACCTTCGAAATGGAACCTCCTAGCTAAGTCAGGTCGCGCAGGTAGTAAAAGCGTGTGCAGCCACACAACTAGAAGGGCCACTTGAAAGACATGCGGCACTGGTCTCCATCGATAGCTTTGTTAGGAAAGGCACGGTTCTCAAGGATGCAGAGGCCTTGGAGCTCTACGAGTGGGCACTCAGGGACTTGGCTGGCCTCTTCAGCTATACCCAAACTCTAGGTACTATGAGGTCGCGATGGGTGAAAGCAAATCCTCGCAGCCCAGCAGCACTCCAATGTCTGAGAGCCTGCATCCAGAACTGGGACCTGGTGAATGCCCAGCAGGTAGGCAAGACATCTATATACATACCCAAACATCAGTCAGAAAAGTCTAGCTAATTACGTGCATAAAACGTATTCTCACAACTTCTATGGCGATTAGATTGCAGCAATTCTGGATAAAACACCTGGAGTTCAGCGGCAGTTCATGTATTGGAACATTGTTCTAACCTACATGCTCTCTGTAAGCTAGCCCCTTACCAAGAGACGAGAGATAACTGTGCACTCAAACTAACAGTGTCAATGCTATCTCATGACTAGAACAGCGAGCAATGCCCCAAGGAGAAACAGAAGATATATGGCATGCTGGCAATGAAACTGCTTGAACGAGCTGCAGAGCTAACCGAGTCGGTGAGTTGCTTGCTGGTATGGGAATAAGTTCACCATTGCTTGGCTAACCGGCGTCTACTTAGAATCCCCACAAGAGCAATGAGGACAATCAGAGCAAGCTGTCGGATAGGGGTCTTCGGACAGACGAGGAAATTGTATTCTATTACCGACTACTCGCCAGCCAGAGTGCCCCTGCCGAGTTTCTTGCACACATGAGAAGCCCAGTTCTTGGAGCACTGAAGCAATTCGATGAGGGGCGCAAACACCTACTCATGGAAGCACTCAAGACTTTTGAGAAACAGCAACAATGGGAGGCGGTCTTTGAGTTTTGTTTGCATGCTTTGAGCAAGGAAGAGAGTGACGGATCACCATCATTTCTTGCTGCGGATTTGGTAATCTGGAAAAGCCTCATAAGTGCGGCAGCGAAAATGTCGAACCCAGAAGAGTAAGGGACTGACAAACAGCCTATGATTTCGTTCACAAACCTATACTAACAATATGCAGAAGCCTCAGCCTAGTACAAAGCCGGCTTGCAGTGTTTGCTTCTACGATCAAATCGCAAAAGGTGCCTCCTATGTACAAGAAAAATATCGGACTTGCGCTTCTTGAGCTCACTTTCAAGAGCGAAGGTAGCGGCTGGTTCGAGCCCGGGTCGAGCAACCCAATGAGTACACGGGTGGCACAGCTCGGACTCTTTCTCCAACAATACGGGCACGAGATATCAGCATTCGACGATGTGAAGGGATTCATCGAAGTGTTGAGCTTTGAAGAAACTCGTCATTTGTTGGATGAGGTACTTATGAAGAGCATATATACAAAGGTTAGCTCGCTCCAGCTCACAACCTTCGTCCAAGCTGTGAAACCGTGTCAGAGATGTGGTTTAAGCTGACATTGTCTTCCTGATAGCATCAATCATCTCACACTTCCACTCTTTACGTCAAGCTGCGATATCACCTGATCAGCTCTCCACACTCAATATCTCAGGATTATGAGGGAGCCAGGGAACCGGCGGAACGCTTCAAAAAGCCTGTGTCTCGTTGCAAATACTGCTCGGGCGTACTGAAGGGCAAAGAATGTCAAGACTGCGTCCGTCAAGTTGCGAAAGTAGCAATGGAGTTGCACACGGTAAACAGCCAGAAGAAGCCCGATGAAACCTCAGATATGGATCGAGATCCTACCATCGATCTCGCTCTCGTGGCTGCCATGTGCCTTCTCAAGCTCTCTGGGCTATCGTCTTCTACCCTTGGCCTTCCAGTGCAACATCAAGTTGACCTCAGCCTGTTCCTCCAAGCAGTGGCCATTCTCGACAATCAACTGCAAAGGACGCCGGACCAGCCGCCGCTTCGATTACTTCTCTCGCGACTTTACATCATTCTTGGCTGCGCATCCTATTCTCACGAGCTGTGGCTGCCACTAGGGGTAAAAAGAACCATCCATGACTCCCTCAGTCCACTCTTTTTTGATCGCATTTCGACAATATCACCCGGACTCTTTGTAGGTTCAAGACCACCAATGGAGCCACTGAGGTCATTCTATTCATATACCTTGCGAGATCCATCACCAGTCAAGATATGGGATGCTTTCGATTCTGGAAGCTACAGCTCGGTATTGGAGATCACAGATTACTGTGAGAGGCTTCGTCACAGCTGCACCCTCATCATGACAGTCGTTGAGGAACGTCGCGTAGCTCGAGCGCTAGGAGGACGGCTGGACAACTTGGAGGATATTTCCTTTCTAGGTCAGTACAGACATGAACATTAGCAAGCCTGGTAACACTTGCATATACTAACAAATCACGGAGCTGGGGAGGCAAAACAGGTGAAATATACGACCATACAACACTGTTCACGACTCTTGATGTAGGATCCGTCATGAATCTCGAAGCCTCTCATTCACCAGCCCCACTAGAACAGCTCGGTGTAGGGCCACCACCCTCGGTAAGAGAACCCCAAGGACCTTCGATCATGTCCACTGCAGCAAAAGCTTGGAAACCTACTGACCCATAGCCGCTTTTGTTCCACAGAATACGCGTTCACATCTTGAACTGCTTGCAGAACAGTTCCTTCAACTGTGCGATTTCGCACCGTCCAAGGACTACAAGCCAGCAAAACCGGCTGTCGTGGCCGATCAAGACCTGCAGTATATCTTGGAGACGCTGACTTCGCTCCACGAATCATTCACCAACTTTTTGCACCTCGCCGACACGCCCTCTCACTTGACGCGCGCAGAGGAGGCCTATTACACCATCCTCACGTTGTTGTCTGGCTTGATGACCATCGCGATAACTACAAGCCGCTCTGAAGATGTCACCTTGACTGCACCAGAACTGACGTCGGCCATCCTGGCCACCGTTTCAACAATGAAGCAGCTGGCCTTCAGCACACCACTTGCCAAGGGCCGAAAGTCCACCTTGCTCCAAATCAGCAGCCCGCATGCGGCAGCCTTGTTGCGGGAGGCTGCCGTCAGCCTCAAGAGCGGCGCATCATTCGTGCTATCGCTCCATGAGCAGGCGCTGGCGCGGGACCGATCGGGTAAAAGCAATCTGCACAAGGACCTCGTGGCACAGATGAAAGAGATAGTCAAGGTTGGGACAGAGCTTCTGAACCAGACTAGAGATCACTTCAAGCTGCTCAAGTCTGAATTAGGGGAGCCGGGGTGGCTGGATGATGTCGTCAGCTGGACGGTAGGAGAAGAGACAGACGATCTGGCTGCAGCGGTTCTAGTTACTGTAGGCGGCCGCGCCAACGTAGAGAACTGGGCCGGTAAGGTGCTCGACAGTTGGAGGGAGGGTGTCAAAGGATGGACCATGGTAAAGACGGACTAAACGCGAGAGGAAAGTCCCCGCAAATGGGGTTGAAGAGTGAAGTTCCCTAGGAATACAGTAATATAATCACAGGCGAACAAAAAAAAAAAAAAAAAAAAAAAAAAAAAACTCAAGTAAAAAGCTACTGTCCCAACATTGATTAAATCTGGGGCAACAGTTCCAAAGTTCTCCAAGTGCCAAAAGTGGGTGGAAAACAAGGGAATAAAGAAGAAAAGAAAAAGAGACAAATCAAGGTTTATGCGGCAGATATGACGATAAAGCAAGGGGGGTTTGAAAACTCTCTTCTGGCGTTTTTAAGAGCGCGAATTCTATTTCTGCAAAGTGTGACTGCCATGGCTGCTCCTCCTCCGCATCGCCTTCTTGGTGAGGACATCCTTGCGCTCCTCACGAAGCGTAACCCAGACCCAGAACCAACACATCAGCTCCAGGAAGATGAAGGTGAAGAAGACGCGGTTCTTGAGACCGTCGCCGCCCCACGTCGCGGGCTTGTAGCCGTTGTTGTGCCTGTACGCCGACGGGTGGCTGAGGATGCCGCGAGGGCCTGCGTTGGCGTATATCGGCGACGAGGGCGAGAATGCAAAAGTGTAAAATACGAGGAAGAGGAAGATGGACATTCGGAGCGGGGCTGGTTTTTTTTGTTGTTGTGAAAGATGGGGTAAAACAGTCTAGTTAGTAAAAAGTGTAAAAGGTAGGTATGGATAGTCAGACTGGGCCAGGGAAGGGGCGCTGGCTCCGTCGCAGAACGAACCTTGTGTACCCCAGTGGTGAACGAGGCAGATCTCGTCGGGCAGGCTGAGGGTGACGAGATCGGTGAGGCCAACAAAGGCAAGCATGACTGCCAGGAAGGCCAGAGAGGGCGACTGCGAGTCAAAGGCGCGAGCGAAGGGCTGTTGTAAGTTTGGGGTTGTCCTTTGTGGTCAGCTAGGTTGCATAGTCCCCAAAAAGAGAAGGACATGGGTCGAATAATACACACCATGCCCATAGCCTCGCCCAACACCCACACGAGCGCTTGGTCGGCGACGGTGATGGGGCTCGTGAGGAAGAAGTAGCCCAGAGTGATGTGGAATAGGGCCAGAGAGGAGATGATCGTCTTGGCTGATATGAGCGCCATGATTGCGACGGTTACTGCAAGTCCTTGGTTTGGTGCCTCTGCAGTAGATATGGCTTTTGCATTGGAAGGTTTATTCGGATCGGAAACGCTGTAAACGGCCAACGGTAACAGGAAGTAAAGTTCAGTTGCGCGATTGGATAGGTACTGGGTGTACACCAAATGACGGGCAGCAACTTTGAGGAGCAAAGCAAGCTCACGATGTAGGGCCAAGAAGAGGTTGTCGGATTGTCGGTCAACAAAAGATAGAGACCCAAGGTAGGCAATTACAGCCAGGTCGATGGCGGTAATTGAACAAATATGAAGCAAGTGAGTGGTGGGTCAGAATGAGAAAGGAAAGAAAAAGAATTTAATCCGAACTAGCCATCCGATCAAGCTATCTCATCAGAATGAAGCCAGAAAGTCAACAGTTGACTATCAGTGATACTTGCGCTTGCAGATGAGTTGGCAGTGCATGGATGGGGGTGTACCGTACCTAGTTCAAGCCAAGATTCACGAGACGGCAGACATTGACGCGAGCACGCGCCCCATGTCAGTTCAAGGTGGGGTTGCAGACAGGACGGGATGGAAAATTAACGGCGACCCTGACTGATTGGTCAACACGGTAGACTGTCTTGAGCAGGACCCTTAGCTGACTCAGCATTCTTTTTTGGAAGTCGTCGATCATCCGTGGGTCTTTGACGAATTACGTCACATTATAGGAGGTAATGTGGATCTAGTATGCAAGAATACCTAGAACTAGTGGGACGTCGCAGTGTCCCTGAGCTGAGGTACCGTAGGTATCTTTCCTTACCCCATACGACATCTCAATCGATTGTCTCTAGCTACAGCAGCAGAGACACAAGCAGTGCTCAACATACCCACGTCCTCAAGGCGTATTCAAAAGCTTGAGATGTCCGCTCAGGAGCAGGGCAATGGCAGTCTGGACGTAGCAAGGCATCTCCGGTACTTTACAAGATGCATGCGAACCCTGCTGCCCCAGCAGTACACGAGCAATGACAGCACCCGCATGGCCCTAGGCTTCTTCATCATATCCGGCATCGATCTCCTTACCCAAAACGCTACCTCCGCCGATGCCAAGAACAACAAGAACACTTCCACCATCTCCTCCACAGACCGATCCAACTTCCGCGAATGGGTGCTGTCGTGCCAACATACCGCCGGCGGCTTCGCTGGCTCGACCACGCACACACTACCTCCGCACGAGTATGACGGCTGGGATTTTGGATCACTGCGCACCGAGCCCGGAAACTCCAGCTGCTCTAACATAGCAGCCACGGCGTTTGCGCTGCTCCTTCTTGCCCTCCTGGCCGACGACGTCTCGGGAGAAGCAGCCTTCTATGGCGTCGATCGCGTCGCCACACTTCGCTGGCTAAAGAAGCTGCAGCGCCCCGACGGAAGTTTTGGAGAAGTGCTTGTTGACATTCCGAACATCGACTCACATGGCGAAAACGACAAAGTATCCGGGTCGGTTACCGAGACAATTGCAGGTGGACGGGACATGCGATACTGTTACCTGGCCGCCATAATACGTTGGATACTGCGCGGTGACGTGCAGCCCGAAGATCCCGGGTGGGTCGAGGATATCGATGTCGAAGCTCTCGTGCGTCACATTCGTGCAGGCCAGACCTTTGACGGTGGCGTCGCAGAGAGCTCCATGCACGAGAGCCATGCCGGCTACGCATATTGCGCCGTAAGCGCACTTTCACTCCTTGGCAGACCTCTCGAAGGCAACGAAGCGGAACCGCAACCGGGACCTCATGACTCCTCTATAGACATACCTTACATACTCCATTTCCTTGCATCTCGGCAATTCGAATACACAGATGCGCCCTCCGACGACGATGAGGACGAGGAGAACTTTTTCCAACCAGATTCGCTATCACGCTTGTCTCTCAACGACGAATACCCACCATTTGTCGGTTTCAACGGTCGAGTCAATAAAGTCGCCGACACATGCTACTGTTGGTGGGTGTGCGGGACTGCAGATATCCTCAAGCAAATGCACAGCTCCGAGGGTGTTGATGTATCCATGGCCCAAGAGTCGGCTCGCCGGTTCTTGATGGAGAAGACTCAACATATGATTGGTGGGTTTAGCAAGCACCCGGGCGGGCCTCCGGATGTCTACCATGCCTACTTCGGACTGAGCGCTCTGGCCGTGCTCGGCGAACCAGCTCTGAAGCCTTTTGATGTTGGTCTATGCGTCAGCAAGGACACAATTGCCAAGATAGAAGGAGGGCGGCGGGGTCTTTTCAGGAGAATGTATTCGGCTGCTGCCGATGCCTCAAATCCACAGACCAACAAAAGCATGACCACCGCGCCACAGCTATCTACAAGGGACCTCTTGAGTATGGGTGAAAGTATAGCCGGATGCAATGTGAACGATCTGAAACAAGGGGAAACACCAGAAGGACCGGCTCTGCTTGAGCAAATAGTGAAACGGGCAGGAAATAGTCTTAAGGTATCTTAAAAGAAAAAGACATGATAGAAACATGAAGTTCAAACTTGCATACAAAGGTACTCAGGTGCAGTGAACAAGTTATTTGCTGAAATATTTGACAAAAAAAAGTGGCGGCTATCTAAAGCAAGCCGGAGGTAGCAAAGTCCAATTGTGTGACAATACCAAGAACGCTCACCAGGGGATATCCATAAAGCAAAAAGGTTTTGCGCTGTATACACGCGAGCCGGATTCTATAACCAGCAAAAACAAAGAAGAAGAAGAAAAAAAGAAACAAAAAGAAGGGCGCTATGCGCAGATTAAAACACCCGTAGTCGTTACATTCGTAAAATCAGCGGAGATCCCTTCGCTCGCCATCACCCAAAGTTGGTGCGCTGAGCGAGATAGGGCTGATGGGCTGCGTCACCGTCGGATCGCACCCTTCCTTGCCGTGATTACACATGGCCTCCTCGACGACGCTGTTGCCCTTGTCGTCGGGCTTTTCACCTGCTTCATCTTCTTCAAAAATCTCCTCGACCCGCTCACCAGGCCGACGGATGACAGGCGTGAAAGACTCAACCTCTTCGATATCATCATTTCCCGACGCAAAGTCCTCCTCGTTCTCCTCTTGGATCGTGATCTCGCCACTCCTTCGTCCTAGTCCGCTGGCACTGGCAGACCGGGAGTGTGACCCGGCACTCGAACTCCTTGTACCACTGCCGTTGTTGCCGCCAAAGGCGAGCATCGGTCCCTTGAAGAGGTTACGCTTCCGCTTGGCAAATGTCACGGACGACCCTATTCCAAAGGGATTCGGGGATCCCGGCGGCTGCATCGATGGACCGCCCGACATGGCGTCATTGGGGCCTCCTCGAACGAGCCGGATATTACTTGGAAAGCCAGACATTGTCGGCGTAGCCGGGAGAACTTTGACCGAATGGTGAGGTGACCGCGTCGCGTGCATAGTGGCCTTGGACATGTTGGTAGACACAGATCCGTTGGAGCTGGTAGAGCTGGCTTTAGAGTGAGAGTGATGATGGTGGTGCATAGAACGCACCGATGAGACAGATGAAGAGGTAGATTTGCGGCCACGGAGTCCCGCCGTGCCTGCCGACGACCTTCTAAGTGCCGTGCGAGGCGTGAGTGGTGACGGGGAGAGTGACTGTCTCTTATAAGCCGCAGATCCGCTTCCGCCGCTGACAACCCGTTGATGCGGGTAGTTGTTGGTTGGAGCAGTAAGAATTGGCGGCACGGTTGGGCCCGAGGTAGTAGCACCGGTTGGTGATGCTAGCGCCCCAGAAGCAGTAGTCTTGGAAGCAAAACCGTTGGCTACCACGCCCTTGGGAAGCCCAGATACGTTGGTTTGCGAGGATGAGCTGGCCGTCGCCGGGTATTTGCTAGTTTGTGGTCTAGGACTGGCATCCTTGGACTTGGCTTCCTTGTTCCCAGACTTGCCAACCCTTTCTAGCAAATTCGGTGTGGAATGACTTCCTCTCCGGCCCGAATGCCTGTTGCGTCTCGTGTTCTCGATGATCCAATGGGTCCAGTTCCTCCAGTGTGCCACGATGACCTGTGAAGGCTTCTTCCTCACCTTCTGTTGTGACCCCCCTTGGCCTTGTGAGCCTTCTTCACCAACCCCAACTGATCCACCGCTGCTTCCTCCAAAGGCGTCGCTCGTCGTCACCAAGTGGAGTGTTGACCCTCTAGACCGCGCGCTTCGCAGGACACCCTCTTTCGGGGGAGGGATCGGCCGTCTGTGACGTGAAGAACTTGCCGACCTAATGGAATCTTTGTCGATTGGTGGTGGAGGTACTTCGCCGTCGGGACTTAAACCTGCATTTAAATTGTTCACATCCTTGAGGCCGGGAAAATCTGGGATGCGAAGGTCCGGATAGTGTGCACTTCTGCGCTCTGTCCTGCCCCTGGTCCTCGGCGGGGGCGGGTCGCCAAGCTTGACAAACTGACTACCAGAGCCCGTCCATTCTTCCCCAACAGTAGCGAGACGCTCAAGCCTACTGGAGGTGGTCGACAAGCGACGTGATATGCGGTTTTCCTCCTTCTCCTTGCGCTTCCTTTCTCTTCGCAACATCTTCCTTTGCTCCTTTTCTGTGAGGAGGGTCCACCACCCGGCGAGCGAGTCGCATCTCTGGGAGAGGACAGACTCGATGACAGCATCCATGTTGACACCAGCGCTGCGCATGCGCTGCAGTACATCCTTGTCCAGAGCTGTCGAAAAAGGGGCGGGCTGCTGCGCCTGCAGGATCGTCAGTTGGTTGGGAGCATGGTCGGCGAGGAAGGGATGATTCAGAATTTCGCCAAGCTCCGGTCGTCGCAGAGGTCTTTTTGATAGCAGAGATTGGAGGAGTGATAGCGCATCTGGAGGAATATGATCGGGGTATTTCGGCTCTTCTGATAGAATACGACGGCGTGTGTCGTTATCGTCGTCTTCGTCGAATGGGAGCTCTCCGCACAAAAGAGCATATAGGATGACGCCAAGACTCCAAACATCAACCTTCTCGCCTGCGTACTTTTCTCCCTTCAACATCTCGGGCGCAGAATAGCATATAGTCCCGCAGAAGGTCTGTAAATGGTTCGATTTGCCCTCGTACTCTCTAGTGAAGCCAAAATCTACCAGCTTGACATTCTCGTGTTTGTCCAGTAGGATATTCTCAAGCTTCAGGTCGCGGTGTACACAAGATTGCATGTGAACATATGTGACGGCACCGACGAGCTGGGTGAAGGTTTTCTGGACCTTTGTCACCGGCAGCTTCCCATGCTTGAGTAGATAGTTGTAAAGTTCGTCGCCAGGGCAGTATTCGAGAACCAGCCAGACCATTGTTTCGGTAACAATAACCTCGTATAGTCGCGCAATGTGCGGGTGCACAAATTGCCGGTGGTGGTGTATCTCACGGGCGAGATTTGAATCATCCTTCTTGGCCGACTTGAGTACAACCTGTTTCCACGCAATTCGAGCTAAGTTAACCGATGCACTGTTTCCCTTGTATGAGATTGAGAGTAGCAGAAGAGAAAAACGGACCTTGGACCCGTTAATGAGTTTGTGCGAGGCAAGATAGACCTTTCCGAAGGAGCCTTTGCCTATCAGTCGACCAAGTGCGTAGTTGCCCACCGTCTTGAGCTCCTTGTTAGAGAATTCACTGATAAAAAGCGTAGAGTTAGTGAACGCTCTTAGGTATACCGCAGATGACCAACGAGTGAAAGCATTTCGCGCATGTGCCGCAGGTGGTTGAACGAGGAGCTTACTCGAGAAGTGCCTGGTAAGAGTTGGCAAGCTGGAGCCAGGGTATTGAAATGTTAGCGGCAGCAGGCAATTGACATGTCATTTCAGCCGAGAGAACCGTGTGACGCACCTTTGCCTTCCTTCCCGGGTCGGGCTTTGCCCTGGCCGACTGCATTACTCCGTCTCGCTGGAGCTTCTGGGCAGTATAATGCCCTGAGGCCCGGGTTCACTCTCAAAATGGCGGAACTATAGCTTGATCGAGAGCGACCAACGTCGGACGTAAACGTTGCGGGTGTGGTTTTGCCGGGGGCAGATGCGATGGCTCGGCCAAGGTACTGGCGGAAACGGCGTGACTCTCCGACTTAGGCATGTAGCTCGACGTGTTTTGGGTCGTCTCGGGGTGGACGGAGGACGGTCGCAGGGTGACAAGACTGGCCCGACTCTAGCCCGTCTCGTGACTTATGATGTTCGCTGGGAGCATATGATGGATTGGGAGACAATTGGGTTGTTGGCGGAGACCGTACGTATGGCTTTCGTCGCGACACTCGGCAGGCGAATCGTGGCGCCCAATGGCGTATCGGTCCTTCCTATGCGGCGGCGGGAACCGAGTTCAACGTGATGACGATGTTGACAACTAGGGCAAAATTGAAATCGCTCGCATCGTCTGCCTTTTTTTAGGGTAGAACAAATGTTGTTTCGAACAAACCACCGCACAGAAAGTGGTTTGGTATTTTTCGTTCCTACCTTGGTATGAAAGTTGAGGGTGCGTGCGCTAAGTCGCACGACGGAGGTTGAACGGCATTTGATGCAATGGAGATGAACCCGTTAATTGGGATGCTCCGCATGTGGGTCCCGAACTCCTGGCACCTGAATTACGTAATACCGATATTCCATGCCTCAACTGAACCAAACACCCCGGGCAGGTACAGTACCTAATTCTACCAGCAGCCAACAGTTCCCATCCTGCGTATCTACTACCTACCTACCTACCTACCTACTTTTCCATGTATTACCTACGCATTGCATATAACATCTCTCTCAATTGGGTCAGCTGAAAAAACCACAACCCAATATATATATACTTAATAACAAATTCCTAATAAAAAAAATCCGAGATGGACACACGGCTACTTTCTTCTCTAATATGGTTGCTTTTGTTGTTCCAGGCAACAGGCTTACAACTAATTGAAGATCCGACGCAACATTCGTTCGGCCCAAGGTCGTTACATCATGATCTCAAGCTAGATAGCCAACACCCTCTCACAATTCAACCTGACAGTCCTCCTTATCGTTCACGGCTTCTCGATTTGCATCGCTCTCTCGTGGAGATATCATCCACAACGGGACAAGAGGCCGAAGTAGGGACTTTCCTCTCACACTACCTGGAAAGTCACGGGTTCGATGTAAAACAGCAGAGTCTCTCCGTGCGGGAGGACGCCCAGGCCTCCATTAACAAGCCCAAGCGCTTCAACATTCTCGCTCGTCCGTCTGCAGCTCATAGTAGCACAACCTGGAACCCTCGCCTGCTCATCACCTCGCATATTGATGTGGTGCCACCTTACATCCCATACTCGATTGATGCTGACCCATCAGACGTTACGGACGAGACGATAATTCGTGGGCGCGGCAGTGCTGATGCCAAGGGTAGTGTGGCATCACAGATCATCGCAGTCGAGGAGCTTGTCCACAGAAAGCTCATCCGCCCGGAGGATGTGATGCTTTTGTACGTCGTCGGCGAGGAGGTGGATGGCGCAGGGATGAAGCGTTTCTCCGAGTCGTTGGAGGACCCAGGCAACCCGTTTCATGGATTCGAGTCGGTCATTTTTGGAGAACCCACAGAAAACAAACTTGCATGCGGCCACAAGGGCATTATAGCATGCACCATTACCGCCACCGGCAAGGCAGGACACTCTGGTTACCCTTGGTCGGGTGAAAGTGCCAACGAAATGCTGATGCGAGGTTTGGTGAGAATACTTGATGCCGACCTTGGGAGCAGCGACAAGTTTGGCAACACTACTATCAACGTGGGTACCCTCGCTGGTGGTATCGCATTCAACGTGATTCCAGAATTTGCGCAGTCAAATATCTCAGCCCGGGTAGCAATTGGTCCTCAAGACTCAGGCCACATTGTTGTTCGCCACAAGATAGAGAAAATACTGGAAAAAGAGAATGCAGACCATCTCAGCCTCGAATGTGGGCTGGGGTACGGCGTCGTAACTTGCGACTGCAACATTGAAGGCAAGTTTCCCTTTCTAATCCTAGAGAAGTTACGGATATTGATATTGTTTCGTATTTTTAGGTTTCCAAACAACTACAGTCAACTATGGCACAGATATCCCAAACCTCAAGGGCAACCACACGAGATATCTCTATGGACCAGGTAGCATTTTGGTCGCACACTCCAAAGACGAACAGCTTACTGTGGGCGACCTCGAAACTGCTGTAAAGGCATATCAGAAAATTATTTTACACGATTTGAGTAGTTGAGAGCAATCAACCAAGTTGAAATCATGAATTCTTAACTCCCTGTTATCCATTTCCCCAAAACCTTGTGTACGCTTTATCCCATGAACACATGTACCCATGAACCCCGAGCATATATACCTATCTACCAATCCCCTAAACTCAGTTTGATCCTCATTTTCCAATCACCTTTGCCCAAGTTTCTGGCATAACCTGCCTAAAATCAAACTTGCCATCCTGTTTCACTACAACTCCTTTCTCTGTCACGATCGCATCGATCAAGTCATGGGGAGTGACATCGAACGCAGGATTCCAGACATCTATCCGTTGGTCTGCCGTCGCAACCCTGGCCGTGTTGGAGGGATTAACCTTCCCGTTTTGGTCGACAAGAGCACCGGAAATCTGGGTCAACTCCTCCTTCTTCCTTTCCTCAATCTTGATACCCGCGCCAGTGGTGGTTTCGAGGTCTATGCTCGTTGTGGGAGCTGCCACAATAAACTTAATGCCATGGTGACGAGCCAGGACGGCAAGCCCGTAAGTGCCAACTTTGTTGGCCGTGTCGCCGTTGCGCACTACACGGTCTGCACCGACGATGACAGCCCCGATGTTGAACTCTTCTTTCTTCAGCGCGAAAAGGGCAGCGGCCATGGAGTCGGTGATCAGTGTGCTTGGGATGCCCTCGTAGACGAGCTCAAACGCAGTCAACCTGCTGCCCTGGTTGTAAGGCCGAGTCTCAGTGCAAAACGCATGGTGAAGCGTCTTCCTCTCCTGAAGGGAGCGAATGATACCCAGGGCGGTGCCATGACCAGATGTCGCCAAGGAGCCGGTGTTGCAGTGTGTCAACACAGAGACCTTGCGGTCGGAGGTTACTTCCAACTGAGCCTCCAGCCATGCGGCACCAAATGATCCGATGGATATGTTGGTCTGAAGATCTTTTGCCAGGATGTTCTCAGCGGCCTGAACATACGCGGCAACGATGTTCTCATTCGCCTTGGTGGCAGCCAAGTCTACTTGGCGGATTGAGTTTTTGAGCAGCGTAATTGCGTTGCTCAAGTCCACAGCTGTAGGACGGCTATCTTTGAGATAGTCAAGTCTTGAGTCGATGAAAGCGATGAACTCATTAGGGGTTTGGTTGGCTTGTAGGGGCTTAGTAAGTGGGGTTTGCGCAATAGGTAGATGGGAAAATTAGACGACATACTTGAAGAATTCGCAAGCTGCAGCTCAACAGCAAGAGCCAAGGCGGCTACGATGGCTATGGCTGGGGCTCCTGTTGTGACAAAGCAAGTAAGTTTAAATCAATGAACTTTGTAAAATGCATGATACTTGCACGATATCTCAAAGACTAATTGTTATATTTACCTCGCACTCTCATCGACTTTATACAGTCAAACGCCTCCTCGCAAGTCGAAATCTCGTCATAGTGGTTTTCGTGGGGGAGCCGAAGCTGGTCAAGGACCTCAAGCTTCGGGGTTGCTCCGCCCGAGTAGCGAATTGCTTGCAAACTGGACATATCCGTATTTGAATAACGGGAAATTAAAATGACCTAGATACAGGGTCGAAAAAAAAGTCTCAAAGCAAGTTAAGCGCTAGGGACCAATGTGAGTAAAGCGTTTTCTACAAAGGCTTAGGTCGAAAGATTCTAATTCTGATATAAGTTGAACGAATGCACGCCATAGCTATTGCCACCCCGCTTTCTTGATCGAACAGAAAAAACACAAGCCCCACTTGTTCCCATGTCAGTGATCGCATCAATGCTGACATATGCGGGAGATCCACCTTTGTCGAGCTCCAGCTCCAGCTCTGTGACTGCAAAAGGCGGCAGGCATTGTACTCGAGGCCAACGCGAAGTACCCGCGCCAACGAGCTGCGCCAAGGTGATATGACAGTGCCTTTTACAATCTACCAAACCAGGCACCTATCTAGGTAATTTTTGTCCACACAGCGACTAAAGAGACCATCACCGGCTGGCCGAGGTGGCTCAATGATAAAGCTTGGAGTTTGAACACGGTCATTCAACATGAACCAGCAGTACTCGACCTCGAAAGTTACGGGTATGTAGTAGAGATTGAGCTCGAAAACAAGTTCCACCGCCTACCCGAAATCTAACACTTGGAGTGCCGTACCTAGTCGAGTACTTCGATCCCCATGATGTATACAAACTCATCGCGCCCGGATTACTGCCGCTGCTGCCTCTACGAAACCTGAATTGGAAGTCGCACGCTGGGCCCCCACGATCCATCAACACCCTCCACGTTGACCTTGTCCCTGCAGGCGGAACTGCTACCGGTAGCGCGGCCGCTGCCACTCTTTCCCCAATAGCTTCCCCGCAACCCAAACACGCCTTCGAACCCTCAACAAACGATAACCTCGATGGCTTCCAAACCCAGACACCTGGCGGTATCCCAGCCTCGGGAGAGCATGCCGACGCGCTCGCGCCTCCAGCGCCTGGACGAGAGCGACGTCATCAGATCCCCGGGCTTCGACGAACACCGTACTTAAAAGTCCTCCTGGTGCGATGCGATGACAACGATTCTTACAAGGCGCAAACGCGCTCCGAAATTCGCGACTGGCTCAAGCAAAATACACCCCCGCAAAGCAGTAAAAAGGCCAGCAAAGCCGAGAACCATGATGCCTTCGAATGGCTCATCGTCCATGTCGTCATTCCCAACACCGTCGCGGCAACCCAGCCGAGAATCACTGGCAAAAGTGACGCTGCCGACGCCAAGGTCGCCTCACGCTGGAGGGGTAGCTCGACAACCATACTCGAAAAGTTGATGACCGACTTCAACACGACCAAGGGCCCCGTGGATAGAGTTGCCCAAATTCGCATTGGAATCAACGACGTACCTTACGACATACTCCCACGAGTCGTGCCAGCAGTGCCTACTGGGTATACCGAGACTGCGCAAGACGTCGAAAATGCCTGGGCCGACCTCATCGGCAAAATGAAGGCATGGATCTTGTCATCATTTGATATGCGCGTCAGTCAATACGAGGAGGATATCAAGGAAAAGGATGCACAGCGCAATCTTCCAGGATGGAACTTTTGCACATTCTTCATTCTCAAAGAGGGACTGGCTCGTGGGTTTGAAAGTGTTGGCCTGGTAGAGGATGCTCTGGTTGGTTACGATGAACTGAGCGTCGGTCTTGACGCAATCATTCACGGCCAGGCTGGAACACAGGCCGCAGAGGCACATGGGGGCTCGCTGCTACCATATACCGAAGAGCTGAAGGTTATGGCACAGAGGGCGGTAGAGGAAGCGAGTGACGAGGGCCTGGACCCTGACGACGACAACGAGCGGCCGGTCGATCTGCAAGCTGGCAACCCCAACACAAAAGCGAGTCGAGGAGCGGGTGCAACAGGGACGAATGCCATTCCCGATTCCTTTGACCATGATGTCCTCATTAGCGCAAATAAAAAACCCTACCGTGAGCTTATCCTCGCCAACAACGTATCTGTGTTTGACTTCAGATGCTATATTTTCGCCCGCCAAATCGCCCTGCTCTTCCGCTTGGGCAACGCCACTGCGACCAGGGAAGAGCTCCTTGCCAAGACAAGGGAACAACAGGAATACTTGCTTCACGGAGTAGCACCCCGGACACCCGCTCTTGTGGACAACAGACAACATAATGATACAGAAAACCTCTCCATGCTAGCTGAAGTCTGTCGCAGGACATTGGAGTTTATTCCTTCTGTGTCAACGGTCATGCGTCAGGACTTGCTCGCGGCTCTTGGTGCAACGAGCACAAAAGAGGAGCAGCAGTCCGTGACTGGCAAATCGTTTCCGTCTCCTCGTTTGGTCGAGGTGGTTGACAACATCGTTTCATCTTTTGCATTTTCTGCCGCTCAACAGATCCTTGCGCAAACATCCACCAAGGCGTTGCCAATACCAGAACCGAGTGTGGCCGAACAAGATAGCACGGAGCCGAAAGCCAAGATCCCGGAACCCAAGACCATGATGAATCCGGCGAGAAGCTCTTCTTTGCATGGGGCGTTTGGGGCACACGCGCAGCAAAGCATAGGGATTGCCCAAGGTTCTCAGGAGGCAGGCCTTGTTCACACCCAGTTTCTCAAGGCTGGTTTAGAAGAGTTGGCGGCTAGGCGTGCAGAGCTTTTCACTCTATCGAGAAACATCCTTGAGGAATGTGGAAAGAAGTGGGGATGGAGCGACGGCTGGGATTCCGTTCCTCTGGTAGGAGATCCCGAGCTTGACGATATGGAAGACATAAACTTGGACGATGAGAGTGGCGACACACCGACCAAGCAGGCACCGACTACAACAGCACATGCATCCCCTTCTTTATTCGGGTTGGGGACACGGCTCCTATGGACAGCACTTGACAGCAAAGACGACTTCTACCGACTGTACGAGACACTCACTCTCAAGGCGCTTCGGCACTATATAGTTGCGAGCCATTTCAACTCGGTCAAAGCAAACATGGTTGATATGGCAGTTCTCAAGTATCACCTGGGAGAGTTCCGCGAGGCAGCAAAGTATTTCATGGACACGATCCCTTTCTTTGGAGAAAGAGGGTGGTCTCTCCTCGAGTTATCGCTGTTGGTTATGTACTGCAAATGTCTCGAGGAGCTTGGCCATAAAGACGACTACGTCAAGGTCGCTTTGAAGCTGTTATCCAAGGCTGCGATGGCAGAGCATCAACGCCGTGAGCATCGTCGGTCCGCAAAAGAAGTCGACAAAGAAAAACCTACCGCATATCCTGAAAGCACTGTGATCAGGGGGTTTCTTCCCAGTGTGCTCCAGATCACTAAAGACTTGACGCACGATGTGGTGGTTCCCCTGTGCGATTTCGTCTCCGAAATTGCGTTTGATGGCGCTCCCGTCTACCATGATATGCAAGACAGCTTCTCGGTATGCCTGGCTGTGCACAGTCTACTGGTTGATGAGCTGGAACTAGATCATGCTCAAGTCAAGCTGCGATGCAATGATAGTGGCGGACTGAAAAACATCTCACTTGCGACCTCTTCTCCAGTCTGTATCAAACCGGGCAGAAACAAAATAGAGCTGACATGTAATGTAAGTGCATCTTATATTCGCAACCTGTACAAACTGTAGCGACCTACTAATGTTGGTTATTTTCCTCCCCACCACCAGGCAGCTGTTGCCGGCGAATATGAAATTGAACAAATCCTGCTGCGCAGTGGCAAGCTGCAGTTTCACCTCGGAAGGGATCCGACCTTCAAGACTCACAAGGGCATCAGGGGCACCGCACAATCGGACATTGTGACCAATTCCAAACTCGGCGTCTTCCAGAGGGCGGGATCCTTGGACATTCGCCTCCTACCTGCGAAGCAGATCCAGCTCGACAAGAACAGCTCTCTTGAAATTGAACTCACCACCGGATGGAACAAGACACGGACATGTGACATCCGTGTCAAACCTGCTACGGGAGGGCTCAGGCTCCTTGTGTTCGAAGGGATACTAGTCAACGGGGAGAAAGAAACGAAACTTGAGCCCCCAGAAGGTGGGTTATTTCACCTGGGAGAACTGGAAAAGGGATCAACTGTCCGACTTCGTTTTCCCTACACGGTCGAGCAAGATGTACCCGCAATCGCCGTCAGGGTCGAGTTGATTTATACCACCAAGGAGGATGGGCCGGTTTACGAGTTCGCCAAAACCCCTTCTATCAGCATCTCCTTGGCCCTAGGTGTCAACGTGCAGGATGTTTTCAAGCACAATGTCCTCTTCTCTCGCTTTACAGTTACAACGGCAAGTGCGAGCCCTTTGAGACTGTTTGCAAGTCAATTGTTGGAGTCGGATCTGTTTGCACCAGACCTTGGTGACACCGCGCCTCATTCAATTGACGGCACGTATCCCATTACTATCTTTCCAGAACAACCTGCCAGTTTACTGTACAAGATGGTGCGAAAACGGGAATCTATAGTCAAGGGAAAAGGCACAAGCAAAACAATGTACCTCAAACTTACATACAGTGTGGTGCAAGATGAGATCGAAAGCCTCGTGGAAGCTTCCCTTATGCAGGCCTTTGAGTCGAACGAGGCTCCGGGGAAGTCACTCTCGACATACTCACGGCTAGTTACTGGCATCGTGCTAGCTCATATCAGAACGGCGCTGCTTGCATCTGGCGACCTTGAGCATACTATAATGTCTGGCTTTGTCTCGACCGCGTTTCTTGCCGATGTACCATGGGAGACACGCTTGGCAACGCAACTCAGCGTTTCAAACGGATACCAAATCGCGTCCAAGCTTGCATCGGTCATTAGGGATTGGCAAGTACAGCATCCCAGGCTTGCCCTGACCTCGTCTGCAGACCAGCCCCAGGAGCTTGCTTGTATAATGATTCCTGTGGACATTCCATCAATCACCATCGTACACACAGCAGATATTCAACTCCTTCCAGACCATAATAATACGACAGGCAATGCTGGACGGAATCATGGGATGCCGCAGGAGACGTGGAAAGTGAACGAGTTGATCCCGTCCAACCTGCACCTCAAGTGGTCAAGGATATGGGACACTGGAGACGCCGAGCAAGAAGCTCCCTCACCACCTTCAAGGGACGCAATCGAGTTCAGCTATGAAGTCACCGCTCCTCAAGACACATGGTTAATCGGTGGGCGACGCAAGGGCCACTTTGTTATACCGGGATTGGATGAGGATGCGACCAAAGATGAGAAATTGGCGTATGCGCTCGGGGCATGCTCTACGCCGGACACTGAGGCTGACATCGCCTTGTTGCTTGTACCGCTTCGTGAAGGCTGGCTTCCATTCCCCAGCGTTGAGATTCGTGAGGTGCGAAGTTTTGCTGCTGGCACGACAGCCTCGCGAGAAGGTGATGTCCAAAAAGTCGGTGCCAACGCCGAAAGAGGGGCCACGTTTGAGACGGACTTTAAAAACTTGGGAGAAGCTGTTCATGTAATCGCAGACCGCCATAGTGTTACTTTAAGTTTGGATGCCAGTGGGCCAGGAGGAGGTCCATTGGTTTTGGGCAGTAATTAATACAGATTTTTTTTTTCTTTCTTTTTCTTTTGCTGGTAAGTGTACAGATTCCCAGGAATTGGCCCCTTGAAGGCAACAGAACGCTGCTATCTATTGGAAGCATATAAAGCCGGCCTCGACATCTTCAACAGCTTCCTTGTCCACAAGATATGCCATTCTTGCTTTCAAACATCGAGAATTCGGTCGCGTTATTCACGCAAATAATACAGTGGTGTTTTCTTCCCCCAAAATCTTCCCCCAACCCATCCACTTTTCGCATACTTGTTTTTCCTACATGGCTCCATCGGCTATATCCCACCAACTGTCTCGCTCGCCAAAAATTCTGTTATTAACCCTGGGCTTCAAATCTGCACACGACATAAGCGTCGAGTATTCGGCTGAATATGATGAGCAGCGATGCAGAAAGTTAGATGATTGAAGAACCGCAAAAAAAGTGCATTCCAATTCTACTCTTGGACTGCTCGGTACACCAAATGGCTAGCTTACGGAGAAGTATAGACTGGACAAGAAAATCAAGGAAAGCCGGTTATCAACGTCAAAAACGTAATCCTTATCCCTCATTATCACTGGGGCTTCGACACGTCGGTGTTTCTATACGAGAGAAAAGATTACAACTAGACGTATACTTCTTCGAGACCAGAAGCTCTCATGTACCAGCGTTCGAACTGTGAAGGCCTCAAAACACAGAATATAGAAAACGGTGCCGAGGGCAAGATACCCGGTCCGGCCGATCTGGCCGAGACGTACTTGCTATGGAAGTGACCCTTAATGCTTTAAAGCTTACAAACATGAAAACAATTATACGGCAGGATCAAAATTGCCAGTTCAACTTTAACCTTTTGGTAAGGATAGCCTGGGTCGGCGATCAGTCACTCGTATAGGAGTACATAGAGTTGTACGGAAGTATTATAGTATACTAGTCTGTATTCAAAACCTTATTTTCTACGTCAAGTAGGTCTGGGACTTGATCCTCAGATGTATCAGGGCATGAGTAAATCTGCTAAGGTAGGCAAGGCGTGACACCCTTGTAAAACGGTGTGCGACATACGGGCCGCCATGGGAACGGACGCTCAAACCCTACAAAGTTCTAGACTAGGGAATTTCGTCCGAGCATTTCCGACAGAATTACTGTGCACCCAATCTGCCTACCTTACCATTTAGTCACACACACCCTAGAAAGTACCTAGATTAATGATGGCCCTGAAGTGCGTCAAGGATTAAAGGGTTCTCGGGGTTTAAAACTGCCTGACTTTTAAACTTTCAAACTGCTGGGATGGAAGGTACGGGGCTTGAAGTGGGCACAGGTGACTTTTGTCAAGTAGGTACATGGGAAGAAGAAGCAGGACCAATTCTGCAGACTGCAGAAGAATCCAAGTTCAGATTCAACTCACAACATGACGTCGGCAAAAACCACCACTGTCTCTCCCGAAATTATCGAGGCAATCCGCAGCAAGAAAACATTGTACTGCCGCGCAGTCGACACGAAATCATGGGCCGAATTCGAACGCATAGCCCTACCCAACGCCACCTTGGTTTACAAAAACTCAGTCAATGGCTTGACGACTGACGCGTCCGATGGCACAAACCTGCCCTCATTTAATAGCCGGGACGACTTTGTGGCATTCTTCAAGAAAGCCTTCGAGCCATTGCAAACCATCCACATGGTAAACAGCGGCTCTTTTGAAAGGATAAGCGACGACGAGGTCAAGGCTGTGTTTGCATTGGTTACACATGGTGGTCCAACTTGCGACTCTAAAAATGGGCATGTAACTGCAGGGGGATACTACAATGAGGTTTACAAGAATGTAGATGGTGAATGGTTTTTGAAGAGTATCGAGTTTGAGAAGGTGTATAACAGGGTTTGAGCAAGCAAAGAGGATTGTATTGGGTGATATCTATCTGTCTATCTTTTTCTCCCCATCTCTAACTACCTACCATAAGTTTACAATCTCTCCACAAGAGACACCCCCGCAGCCTTCCGCATATGCAAGGTCGGATTCCACTCGCTATCCTGCATGGCTGCATCCAATCTAGAGTGGACCTCCGCTTCGGTTTCCTCCGGCAGCGGCTGAGGCTTAACCTCACATTTCCGCAGCAGCATTATCATAAAGGCAGCAATCTCTACCTGTGACATTTTTTGTCCAGGGCATATGCGCCCACCTCCACCCCACGCCAAGTACGACCCCCGTGGCGGTCTGAACAAGGTCCCATCTGCGTTCAGCCACCTCGAAGGTCTAAATGCCAGCTCGTCCTCCTCACAGGGGGTACCGTATTTACTGCCTACCGCGGCTACAAACGGCGGATCGGAACCACGGTGAATATTCCTCCAAACGCCGGGGTCGAGGTGCAAGGCCACCAGGTCGATGTGTACACGCGTCCCAGCTGGCAGTGTAAGCGGTCCATTAGAGCTTCGAACTGTCTGTGCCGACTGCGAATCCCGATGGATCCGGGGCAAGGGGGTGAAAAGCCTCAAAGTCTCATGGAGAAATGCTTGTACCCGGATCGCTCGGGGATATACGGCCGCGTAGTCGTAGTCGCACTCGTTGTGATGTTCCTCAATTTTGGGCGCAATTTTCACAATCTCCTCGAAAAGCCAGTCCTGCCATTCAGGGTACCGCGCTAATAGCAGGAGGACGTACGAGATGGAATTGGCCGACGTATCATATCCTGCGCCGGTGATGACCAAAAGGTTGCTGGTAAGGGAGAGCTCCGAGAGTAGAGGCTGTTTTTGATCCGCGTCCCGGTCAGGCCCGCTCTCTTTGGTGTTTCCAAGCTCGGAAGCTCGCAAGAGCTGAGAAAGGATGTTGGATCTCTTGCCGGCCTCGGCCACATCGTCGCCGCCGTGGAGCTGCATGCCATCCCTCTCGGCCTTCAAGAGACGTGCGACGTGCTGCGGGAACTCGGTCTTGGCCGTGCCCATTCGCCGCATCCATTCATACCCGGGGGCCCAGCGCGGCCAGCTAAGAAGCAGAGTGCGGGGAAGGACGAAGGTGCCAGGGATCCCAGACAACAAAATGCCGACGGAGCCCATGAAAGTCGTCTGGAAGCCCGGTGGCGGTGGCTGGTTGGCGGCGCCGTCGGCCCAAGGCGAGTTGATTCCCATGACGGTAGCGCTTAGAACATTGATAGCAAATTTGTTTGCAATGCCCAAAAGTCCTTCGGCTTCAAAGTAGTGCTGTTTGCCACCCTCAGCAACCTCATCCAACATCCCCCTGGTCTGGGCTAGGGACTCTTCAAATGCCATTTTTGAAATACGCTCGTTTACAACCTGTTGTAATAACCTGCGCTGCGCAGACCAGGCTTTCCCATTGGTGCTTAACACATTAGGACCCATGGCGCCCAGGAGTGAGGTACCGAGCTGAGAGAGGTGGAACTCGTTCGCCCTGGAAAGCACATCCGCCGCGATTTCTGGGTCGACTGTCCAGACCTCAAAAAGGCTACCGCAACCGGCAATGACAAAAGTCTTCCCAGCGCCAGCATAATCAAGGAACGGCTGCCGCTTTTCGTGCCACTCCCAGTCGAACGTGGTCAGCTTTAGGCGTCGATATACGGATGATGGTAGGAACCCCTCCACCACTGGCCTGAGCGGCATCATGGACACCATCCATAGCAGGCTGCTCTGGTCGACGGACACTGTTATGTACGGTAACTTGAGCCGCCTGGCTCTGATGATATTTTGCCCCAGCCGCCAGAGATGCGACAAGATGATCAACAAACCGATAAAGAGTGCTGTGCTTAGTAAAGACGCCATGATGCTTGCGTATGCTGCATTGAAAAAAAAAGAAAGTTGATGGCAAAACACAAATAGGGTAAAATATGAAATGTTTGGATGGATGGGTATGTGCTCAAAAGTATCTAGGCTGCGTATACTTCGGATTGAACTGTGTCTTTAGAGGTGAAGATTATGAGTATATTCTATATCTTAAAACACCGTAAAATGAACTCCCGAGCGGCTCTGCGAAGGACCAAACGTCAAGCAAGGGACTTACTTTTGACGGACTACCCTTACCATCTCAAAACCCGGCGCCACATAGTACCAAATTGAATTGTCGCAATCAGTGTTGCAACAGTTGGCCAAGTAGGCTGACCGAACGATAGGTACCTAGGTAAACCTTACTGTGCTAAAACTTAGCTATCGAGGCTGAAGGGTGGGTGTAACAATCTGCAGGGCTACTCAGTTTCTTTAGGCTTTACCCGAAGACCCAGAGTCATTTATTTTTCGACTCATGTGTCACACCTTATTTAAGCTTTTAAAGGGGTGAGGGGATGCTATGTACCTTTGTGAAGGATATTTAGATGAGCAAAAGGTGTTTCATGATGTGAGGTTTATTCGCCCAAAATGGCGGATGTGCATTGTATATCACACAAAAAACTTTACTTGTTTGAACTTTTTGTCTCTACCTAGTTATTTGTAACCACCAGCCGCCACAGGGTTAACCTTCTTACCAAAGGATCAAGCACCTGGCCTCGATGCTGTGACGTAGAGGAGCATCAGCCGGTGTCTCGGGGTCGTCAAAGGCGGCATGCGGCGTCGCGACCGAGATCCCCTCCTTGCCCATGGGTTGTCCTTCGCCAAAAGAATCGTAACACTTGATAAGCAGCACCTCTTCCGGGGTCATATCCTTCAGGTAGTAGAACCTGAGCCGGGGGCTCGGTTTGACCAGGAGTCCAAGCCCGATGGCGTCGTAGCCCTCGGGCAGAGGTTGCTTCTCTTGCAGATGCGACATATCGAACACGCCATTCGTGAGCGTTCTCGACTGGGCAAAGGGCAAGAGCAGCCGAATCGTCACGAAATCCTCATCAGGCCGCACCGTGCGCCAGTCGCATGTTGCCACGGGGTGGTCGCTGGCTGGGTGGTTAAGGGGCCGCCACATGTTGACGAGCCCGAAACGTCCCTTGAGAGCCTCCTGGGCCTCGTCCTTGTTGGTAAGCATGGCGCGCACCAGATTCTCGACCGTCGGGGCGTTGTTGTCTATGTGTAGTTCCGAGGCCGGCTGTCGAGCCGCCTTGTCCCAGACCCGAGGCCCATCGCGCGCCTCTTTGGATCGATGCCGGATAGTGTGCGCAAAAACAATGGCTCTCTTGGCGCCAGGGATCAGTTCGACCATCTTGGCTTCGACCTCGCGGTAGTAGCGCTCGCGCACGGCGGCATCATCATCAAAATCCGTAAACTGAGTCGGCGTTCGATGGTAGCTGAAGCCATAAGTGTCCAGTGGGAACTCTGCCTCGCGGCCACGTACGTTCTCAACAGGCCACTGGTGTTCGTGGAAGGTTGCCGAGTTGATGTCGTTGTCTAACTTCTTCCACGGTATATTCCCGGGCGCGACTTTTGTCTCGTCAACACAGCGAAGAGTAGCGACCGACGTCATCTTGCGTATTTTGGGCAGTATTTTGATGTTTGAGAAGGATAGATGGGAAATAGTAGCTGTTTTGGAAGAGGTCTGAAGAATAATAGAGGAGAAGAGTTGGTTGGGATGTGCGCTTGGTCATGCATAATTTATATTTTCTTTTTTTTCCCCTGCGACATCCTTAGTTGCCGGCTTCAGCTTAGCTGAGATCACCGCATTGTCTGGACTTATGTGTGGTGAACACATACGGGGTTCGATTCGAGGAGTCGTGCTATTACAACTCACGGGCACATGTGTATCAGTGAGTATACAAAGCTTGCGTTTCAAATACAATTACCCGGGTTCAGCCGAGCAGTTCAGAGGATGACTCTTTGAGCACCTCGTCATTCAAACGGCCTTCCATAACCTCCTGGGCAGACCCACAGAAGGAAATGAATCGCCGGCGAACATATCAGCCTACATAGGTACCAATATATAGTTGCATTCCCCACCTACTCCTATCGTACCTCTTCTGACTTTCGTGTCTTATCGACTTGCTTCTTGCTAGAGTTTACTTGCCCCAAAGTATTCTTTTTTTTTTTTTTTTTTTTTGCTCTCGTTCTCCCGGTCTCTCCACCTAAAAGCCTTCAACCTAACTTAGTACCTCCCCATCCGCACATTATCATGTCACCCCACGAGGTCTCTCCGCAGTCCCAGCAGAGTCAAACCCTCCAAGGGGTCGAGGATACTCTTTTCACCACCCTTTTTGCCAAGGCGCGAGACGCCGAGAGCGAGAATCCCATCCTTGGCGATGAGTATGCCCGCCCGCTTTTAGAACGGTGCCAAGTCGACCTCGACCGCCCAACCTTCCGCGGTGCTGACAACTCAGCCGGGATCCAGGGCATCGCCGCCCGTGCTAAATTGCTAGACGGATGGGTGCGCGATTTCCTGGAAGAATATTCTGGCGAACAAGTCACTGTCGTCCACCTCGGCTGTGGCATGGACTGCCGTGCCTTGCGCGTCGCCCGGGGACCCGAGGTGCGGTGGTTCGACGTGGACTTTCCCGCCGTGGTCGACCTACGGCGGCGCATGATCGACCCTCAACCGGCTGGGGACTATCACCTGCTGGCTTGCGACGCTCGTGACAGCAGCGGCTGGCTTGACCAGATCCCAACCGACTCGCCAACTCTGGTGATAGCCGAAGGTGTTTTACTGTACTGGGTGCCCAGCGATGCTGAGACTTTGATCCGCAAGGTTGTTGATAAATTAGCGCGAGGTGGGCTGATATTTGACCTTACATCCGATGTCTACGTCCGGCTGTCTGAGCACATCCATATCCTTCAGGAAAACGGCGCTCGATGGAGGTGGGGAATCCAAGATTGCAGCGCTATAGAGCGCTTGCACCCGGCCATTCGCTTCGTCTCGGAAGTTGACCTGCCCAGTCCCGAGCAACTCGGAAAAACACTTGAGGTCATGTTTGGGGCACAGTTTGACCAGGTGAAGCACGAATTGGAGATTTCCTCTGGAGTTTACAAGCCCATCCTCCGCATTCTCCAGTATAAGTTCGAAAAGTGAGCAGGGAGCAGCGCTGGGTGGAATCTATATTTGTTACTATGATTCCAAAGTCCTAAAGGACTCTATGCTTGACATGCAGCAAGGGCTTAGATTAGAGAGTTGAACCAAGATGGATACCTATGCTAGTAGCTTGGTAGGCAATCATCTGTACACCTGGCTTACCCTCTCGCATTTCTGCCCGTGAACCAACACTGTCTATACAAAATGCATATTGAGGTCCATTTTCACATCGAGTGAAACGATTAAATTTGGTGAGACAGGCCAGAAGCCGCTAATGCGCCTCAGGCTAAGTAAGGGGTAAATATAATATTTATGTCACAATTCAACACTTTGTATAATTGTATATCTATATTGATGATGTATCACTGACTCTCGGTAACCTTGCTGATGGTTAAAGTTGCCAGGGCGATTTTAGCCCTCGTGTGAACATATGAATAGGTTTGATCTGGATGAAGGATTTTAGTGTCAGTCCCACCTCATCTTAGAAGTAAAATAAGTAGGGATGAAAGCTTGTTTTGACTTCTGCGTTATACCTTGCTATTCGTGATAATATAATACATTGAGTGTCCAGGCTCATGAATTCGGAGTTATCTCATCATAAATACTGTCGCTCCTTGCAACAAGAGCTTACCGCGTAAAGGCTACCCACCCTTTTCTTACAAAACCTCCGTCAGTCCTTGTTACATGGTTTGACTATTCCCTGATCCTTTCCTTGTAGCCTACCATGCCCACATGATGTATATTCCGGACCGACTTCAATAACATTGATTGTCGGGGATCACTTGCGGGTATGTACTACCACCCTAAACTAACTCAGTGAAACAAACACAGCGACTACTTCATCCCTCAAACCCATAGGCTCTTGACAAAACCGTCGACTCCACAGAGGCAAAAGTGACGTCTACATTCTGACCACAATCTTTTCTCCGGATAGCCTCTTATCCTTGATCAGATCCATTCCCGCCATGATAGCCTCGAATCCGCCGTCGAGCACCCTCAAAGGGTGGTTTTTAAGCTTTCCCTGAGCGACCAGGTCCCTGGCCACGTTCCACAGCTTAACTCCAAACTCTCTCAACTCATCGTCCGGCTCACTGCCATATGGCGCTGGCCACGTGCAGCCCTCGCCAAATACGCGCGGCCCGACGGTAAAGTCGCATTTGACAACCTTGCGGGTGGCCGCATGCTCCTGCCATGGGTCCAGAGAGACATATTTGCCACCAGCGCGACCAATGGCTGCAAAACAGAGGAGGGTGGACTCAACGCTCGTGATACAGTCCAGAGCATATTTGAGGTTGTTATTTGTGTAGTTTTTCTTAAACAAGGTTTGGGATGTCAGTTGACGGAGGATATGCGACAGGGCGCGTATTACACCACGACGCGGCAAGAGTAACATCCCACGTAGCGAGCTCTACGTTTGGAAGGGAGAAGAGGGTCTAGAATTTTACCCACAATTTTCTGCGCACACTCTTTGTCATTCCGATCAAAGACCTCCTTGGCACCATTGCTCTTTGCCAAGGCAAAGTTCTTGGGTGAGCATACGGCAATAGGGGTCATCCCAGACCTGCGCCCATGGTTATCGTTAAACTTGGTTCAAAACAGAGAAAACAGTAGCAAAAGCCAGACTTACAGGTTGAGCAGCTGTATAGCAATCGTGGCTGTGGCCGTACTGCCACCGTAAACCAGGATGTGCGCCGGCTTGTCCACTGGTTGATCTGGCAGCGGTAGGCCCAACAGTTTCAGCGCCAGGCCGGCAGTGCATATGCCCACGGGCAGGCTCGCGGCGGCCTCGTAGCTACAGGAGTCAGGAATCTTCATCCATATTCGGCCGCGAGTCACATTATAACCTGCAAAAGCACCTCTCTCGGGACTGTGTTTGAAAAGTTCGTTCTGCGCCCCACAGACGCGATCGCCCACGACCACGTCTGTTACGTCTGTGCCCACAGCAACCACCTCGCCGGCAAAATCCGCGCCCAGGATGGCGTGAGGGAGAGCAAACGGCCCGCGCATCTTGGTATCGCTGGGGTTGACGCCCACCGAATGCACGCGCACGAGGACTTGGTCGGCTGGCAGGGAGGGAAAGGGGCAATCCTGGAGAACAACAACGTTGTCGTGGTCATCGACCACCAAGCCTGGTTGAGTGGCGGGTGGTGTAAACGGGCTGGACATCTTTGGGTGGGAACAGAGGGCGATGCGAGGAGGGTATAATTTCACAGGGGACTGACTAATAGGCTGTATGGGCTCAGTAGTAAAACCTCATCTTTCTTTTTATACGCAAAATAGAGGTATGTTAGGGCAGGGCCGCAAAGTTGTAACACGCGTTTTGTGTTGGATACATTCAGCAAAATAAGGTATGCATTTAACCAGGTGGAAATCACAACAAATGTGGTAGTATTCAGCTGGCGTATTTAAACTTCTTAAACCTGTGTCCATGTTCGTCCGTTACCATCCAAGTTTACCAAGATTTTATTCATCCCAAGTTGTTTTTTCGAATCGAAATCCCACCATTACAATAACATAGTTTTGATTTTATTCCCTTTATACTTTTGTCTTATTTTTGGTCCAATCAAGTAAACCTTCTCGATCCGTTTTCCCTTATTCAGATGGGGGTAGCTAAAAGACCATCCAAAGCAATCCTTTGCATGCACGGTGGCGGCACCTCCCCTGAGATCTTTCGCTTTCAGACTTCCTCCCTGCGTATGGCCTTGGCCCACGAATATGAGTTTTTCTACGCCTCGGCACCACACCTCGCCACCCCTGGACCCGACGTGCTACCATTCTTTGCGGGTATGGACCCATTTTATAGCTGGTTCCGGCCCGAACACGACGACCCGGCTGCCGAGGTCGCCATTTTCAATGATTTCGTCAAAAAGAATGTCGATACTTTTACTGCCGATAACCCCGGACATCAAATCGTAGGCGTCCTGGGCTTTTCCCAAGGCGCCGTTGCTTCCACCATACTTGTATGGCAGCGTCAGATCGGGCGCATAACCTGGTTGCCCGACGTCAAGTTCGCCGTGTTGCTTTGTCCGGGGTATAGTGCGGTGGCCACTGGGTACATGCGCGGGGTTTGTAAGGAGCACGGCCTCAACGAAGACGGGATCGTGGTGAAACTGCCAACTCTTCACTTACACGGTCGGCAGGACACGCTCAACCTGCCGCAGTCCAGGATGATGTACGCGACTCATTACCATGGCGCCAAATTGGAGGAGTTTGACGGTAGACATGAGGTGCCGAAAAGGATAGGGGACGTTAAGAAGGTTACCGAGTATGTGCTGGGGATCCCCGAGTAATTCAACACCAACAGGCATTGGAGGGTAGGGGTTTAGGGCTGAAGAAGGAGTTTTGAGCTATGTTTTATTTACTCATTCTTTTTTCTTCTTGCGTCATTTGGCAATAGGGAAGGCAATCTCGACCCGGCCACTTTTCACCAACATTGACACGTTGTGCAAGCACATGAAATGAAAATACAGGGATTGCGGTGAAGAAACTGTCCTGATATTTAGCGGAAGGGTGTGGGTATATAGGCACATAACATCGATATACCAAGTAGGTGGGTTGGTGGGTAGGTAGGCACATGGAAGCCTGTGTTGCTCTGCGTGGGTTATGTACCGACATCAGTTCTACTGTAAAAGTATCCATATCGTGGCTATATAATGTACCTACCGATGTTGTGTGGTTATATACCCACACCCTTAGCTGAAAGGGTAGCTAGCGCATGCAGGGTAATTCCATGCGTTTAGTTATAACACATGTTCTATGATAAAGATTAGGGTATCCTTGTTAAGTAGGTAGCCACTATCAATAGTCAGCAGTCACGTTTACGGCACATGCAGTAGTTCGCGTTCGCACTAAAGACTCATCCGCAGCAAAGTTGAGTTAATCTTGACAAAGAACATGCATTTGAGTAAAAGTTAGTTTTTTTTCCAGAAGCTGAGCCGAACCACTTTTGGCACCGCAACGTATGATGCGGCGGTATATGCCGCTCGGAAATGTTGAGACCCAGTTGTGGTTTGTTGCAATCCTCATCATCATCAGTCTTGCCGAATCCTGTTCGACTGCTCTTCACAAAAAGATACCCATGTATAATGTATATTTGACGACGACTCGTATGCAACAAACCTTTGAGTAGTGGCGAACGTGATGCTGAAGGAAGCATGTCCGATGCAAACGTATGTTTTATTCCAGCAGCATCCCTCTCCCGGAAACCTTGCATTTTGTGGAGAGAACGCTAGTCGTATGATTTTGGCTACGAGTGTAGGGTAAACCCACGGTTGCGAAGCGTATCTGATATGACGATGCTACTATTATGCTACACTGTTTGGCGATAAGGCCCGTCGTAACTGTGTGGCGCAGATTGCAGAAGGAGACTCTTGCCCGAATTTGTCCCCAAGGCTCAGAATTACGAGTCGATCCCGGTGGTGAATCAACGATTCAAGAACAGAGAAAGGCATCCAGGGTGCTGTACGAAACAGTCCGCAAGGCTATAGTCCACGTGAGGTGTGTGAAATTGATCTGTGGTTGTCAGCAAATAGCTATCTACTGTCTCAAAAGGTTAAAGAGAATATGTGACCGAGTCACTCTTCCATTAGCTGAAATTGTCCGATCATGTTGCTAGGTAGATGAGTTAGTAGTTCATGTACAAGACTAAGTCTTTTTGTGGCCCGTGGGAGCCCCAGGAAGCAAGCTTGTTGATGGCCTACTATACCCGAAGTCTGAGATGAAGTTTACTTTTAAATCTGAGGTCTCCCTATATACCTCTCCTTGTTGTCTTATACCGGCTTTACGAATCCACACAAGTCCTTGTACATCACCTCTACCGGCCATCCTCACTTGCTCTATGACATAGCATCTCCCACAACCTCGCCATCTCCAAGAAAATGCCTTCCCCAGAACCTATTGCCGTGATAGGAAGCGCGTGCCGCTTCCCGGGCGACCTTAACTCGCCCTCGGCGCTCTGGACGCTGCTCCAGCAGCCGCGGGACCTGCAGACGGAGGTGCCGGCGTCGCGGTTTAACATTGACGCATTCCACCACCCTGATGGGAGCCATCACGGCCGCACCAATGCGCGGCACGGCTACTTCCTTTCCGATGTTGAAAAATTTGATGCGCAGTTTTTCAACATCCAGGCCGGCGAGGCAGAGAGCATGGACCCGCAGCAGCGCCAACTGCTAGAGGCCACTTACGAGGCGCTATGCACCGCCGGACAGACGCTGGGCGGTCTGAAAGGATCTGATACCGCCGTGTACGTCGGTATCATGACGCATGATTTTGAGCTCACCAAAGTCGGGGATTTGGATGCCATTCCGACTTACCTGGCGACTGGAGCAGCGACTAGCATTGCCAGTAATAGGTTGAGTTATTTTTTTGATTGGCATGGACCAAGTGTAAGCAAGATATTCATTTCGCAAAAGCTTGCCAAACTTGAGTTAATGCTGACTGACTTTGCGATGGCCAGATGACAATCGATACGGCATGCAGCTCCTCGCTCGTAGCAGTACACAATGCTGTGCAGCAGCTACGCAGTGGAACGAGTAAAGTTGCCGTTGCAGCTGGTGCAAATCTAATGTTGTCGCCATGTAAGTACTGTACACACAATTTATTAGCGCCATTTCAGAAACTGACGGGATAATAGTAAACTTCATCACGGAAAGCAAGCTGTCCATGTTGTCACCCACAGGGCGGTCGCGCATGTGGGATGCCGCGGCGGATGGATACGCAAGAGGAGTGAGTTGCTTCCGAGAGCTTTGTAACAATATTTGACCATGTACATTACAGCCTACTAATAACAAAAAAAAAAAACAGGAAGGCATAGCGTGCGTCGTCCTCAAGACCCTGTCCCAGGCCCTCGAGAACGGTGACAAGATCGAGTGCCTCATTCGAGAGACGGGCGTTGGTCAGGATGGGAGGACCACGGGTATCACCATGCCCAGCAATGCAGCGCAGGCAGCGTTGATCCGCGCCACGTACGCGCGGGCCGGGTTGGACCTGAATAAACCAGATGGTCGACCGCAGTTTTTCGAGGCACACGGTATGTGGCTGCTGTTTCTTTATTTCCACCCGGGAAAAAAAAGCATGCTAATTTGATTACAGGAACCGGAACACCGGCGGGTGATCCGCAAGAAGCAGAGGCCATATCAACCGCCTTTTTCTCCAATATGGACGACCAGCAGGACTTGTACGTGGGTTCGATTAAAACAGTGGTTGGCCATACCGAAGGTACTGCTGGTATTGCGGGACTGCTTAAATGTAGTTTGGCTGTGCAGCATGGTGTTATACCACCCAACATGCTTCTTGAAAAGCTTAGCCCTCGCGTTGAACCGTTTTGCAAACATTTGCGTGTGGCTAAAAAGGCGACGCCATGGCCCGCTGTTCCTCAAGGACAGCCAAGAAGGGCTAGTGTCAACTCATTCGGTATGTTTTCCCTCATTTTCTTTGTCTCGAGTCCATGAAAATGGGGTAATGATAATGCTGACAAACTCCAGGCTTTGGAGGCACAAACGCCCACGCTATTGTTGAAGAGTACATCCCCCCCACCAGCACGGCGATTTCCGCAAGCCTCAAAGTGGTGACTTCAGACAACAAGTCAGCCAATGCTCTGCCGCTGGTGTTTTCGGCACGGAACAAGCGTTCGCTCAAAGCAAACATGCAAGGCATACTTTCTTTCATCAAGGAAAATTCAGAGGTGAACATGGCAGACCTGGCCTGGACGTTAATGGAGAAACGATCCGTCCTGTCCCTGCGCCATGCCGTCTCTGCCAGTTCGATCAAGGCTCTAATCCCGGCACTAGAGGCGGCCGCCAAAAATGACAGTCTCGGGGTAGAATTCTCGCCCAAAACCGAATCGGCCCGCATTCTCGGTATTTTCACCGGGCAAGGCGCGCAATGGCCTGCCATGTTAAAACAGCTACTGGTACATATGCCGTTTGTGACGACCATCATCGATGAGCTGGATAACGCGCTGCAAACAATCCCATCTCAATACAAGCCCACCTGGAAATTAAAGGAGCAGCTCCTGCTGGAGGGTGATGCATCCAACGTTTTCCAAGCCGCTTATTCGCAACCGCTCTGTGCAGCAGTCCAAATCGTTTTAATCAAACTGCTTTCCGCCGCCGGTATCAAATTCGAAACCATGGTCGGCCACAGCTCTGGCGAAATAGCATGCGCGTTCGCCGCAGGTTTTATCAGCGCCACCCAGGCCATCCGCGTTGCATACCTGCGCGGACTCACCTCCAGCCATGCCGTTTCGCCGTCCGGGCAGGTGGGCGGCATGTTGGCCGCAGGCGTATCCCTCGGCGACGCGCAGGAGCTTGTCGAGTTGGAGACTTTTGCAGGGCGTGTGTGCGTCGCAGCGTGCAACTCCCCTGATAGCGTCACCCTGTCGGGCGACGTAGATGCTTTGGAGGAGATGGCCGAAATTTTACAGGACGAGTCCAAATTCGCGCGGCTGCTGCGCGTCGATAAGGCTTACCATTCACACCACATGCTACCGTGTTCAAACCCCTACGTGTCCGCGCTTGAGGCTTGCGGCTGCGCCGTGGCGGAAGGGCCGAACTCGGACGGGACGAACACGGATGTCAAATGGTATTCGTCGGTACACGAAGGAAAGATCATGACCCGTGCCGACGTTACGCCGCAATATTGGCGGGATAACCTTGTTTCACCCGTGCTTTTCCGTCAGGCTTTGGAATATGCCGGGCTAGAAAGTACCCCGGACGCCGCTATCGAGGTCGGTCCCCATCCGACGCTTAAGGCGCCCGCCACCGCGACGCTGGCCACCGTTGGTGCGGAAGATATTCCTTACACTGGGTGTTTGCAGCGCGGTAAAAATGACGTGGACTCTTTCTCTATGGCGCTGGGGTATATTTGGGAGCGTTTCGGCGGGATTGGTGTCGTGGATGGAACTCGGTTCATTTCGACTTTGCACAAAACCCCACCGCAGGATATCTCCAAACGCCTCCCGACCTATGCCTGGGACCATTCGCGTGCGTATTGGAGCGAATCACGCGCGGTTAAGGCGGCCCTGCATGGCCCACGCCCGCACCTTATACTCGGGACGCTGCTGCCCAGCAGCACCGCGACCACGCTGCAGTGGCGGAATTTTATTAGGCCTCGGGACCACGAATGGATGCAGGGCCACCAGCTTCAGGGCCAAACGGTGTTTCCGGCTGCCGGCTACGTTATCATGGCCATGGAAGCCGCCCTGCATATTGCCCCAAATGGCAAAGTTGGTGTCGGGCTGGTCGAAATAATGGATTTGAGCATAGAAAAAGCAGTCACGTTTGATGATGCTGACAGCATGGCCGAGTTGACGTTTACTTCCAACGTCGTGTCTTTTGATAAGGACCAAATCAGCCTCGAATTCAGTATTGCTTCGTGTCTGTCCCGCGAAACGAGCCTGTCACTTTCAGCAAAAGGTCGCATTATCGTTACTCTCGGGGAGCTCGTAAACCTTCCAAACGCCAGCCCGGCACCGCCACACGCCAACCCGGTGGACATAAAGCTTTTTTACAAAGAGCTTGACCAGGTCGGGTACGATTACAGTAAAAATTACCGTTGCGTATACAGCATGTCGCGCAGTACGGCGCGGGCGTCGGGCCATATAGCGCACCCACGTCTGGCAGACGGAGAGAAGCAAATGGTGCTGCATCCGGCCAACCTGGACCTGGCCTTCCAAACCGTTATGGGCGCGTACTCCTCACCCGGCGACAAGCGGCTCCGGTCGCTGTACGTGCCGACGCGCGTGGGCCGCATCAGCCTGTCGCCGGCAGCGTGTGCGCGAGCCCTGGATTCGCTGGAGGGGGTCCGATATAACGCAGTGAATACGTACGACGGCGGAGATTACCTGTCCGGTGATGTCGAGGTTTTTGAGCAGGACGGCGGGTGTGTGATGTACACGGTCGAGGATATGCACCTCAAACCGCTGACACCGCCCTCAGCAACAGAAGACCACCGGCCCTTTACCAAGACGGTCTGGGGCCCGCTAAACCCGGATAAAATCCTCGATATAGAGCGTTTGTGGGCGACGGAGCAAGACAAACATGTCATTCCCATTATTGAACGCTGTGTGTATTACTTTGTGCGCAAGTTCTTGTCCGAATTGACGGACCAGGATAGGCAGAATGCTAGCGTCGGCAATAAGCGGTACATTTACTGGCATGAGCATGTGCTAAAGATCGCGCGCGAGGGGAAGCATTTGTTCTATAAGCCCGAATGGGAAACTGATACCGAGGAGACTATCGATGGGCTTCTAAAGGAGTAGGTCACCTTTTTAGGGTCCTAGTCACACTAATAATGGGCAAGCCGACTAACAGTATAATAGGAATTGGTACCATCCTCATCTCCGCCTGGCCAAGTTGGTTAGCGACAACAGCCTGTCGACAATCCGCGAGAATAAGAACCCATTTATTTGGATGGACGAGAACGGGTTGCTGACTGAGTTTTATACGAGTTATCTCACAAGCGGCCCAACTTGGGAATACGGCCAGCATTTGATTAGCCAAATAGCGCATCGGTTCCAGAACATGGACATTTTGGAAATTGGTATGTTTTTGTTTTTGTTTTATCTATTTTTTCTTTATTTCTTTTTCTTCTTTTCTCTCTCGTTCCTTTCTCTCTTTCCCTTCTCATCCAACCTCTCCCCAATTAACTCCTATTAACAACCCCAGGCGCTGGCACTGGTTCTGCCACGGCTTCTATCCTGGCCATCCCAGAACTCGGGTACAATAGCTATACCTTTACCGATATTTCTGCGGCGTTTTTCGAAAAAGCCAAAGAAAAATTTGCCCCATTCGTCGACCGCATGGAATTCCGTAAGCTGGATATCACCAAACCGCCAGCGGAACAAGGGTTCAAACCCTACGCCTACGACTTGATCGTCGCCAGCTCTGTTTTGCACGCCACCCCCAATCTTACCGAAACCATGGCCAACGCCCGCACCTTGCTCAAACCGGGTGGGCATGTAGTTATTTGCGAGGCTACTAATAAAGACCATATGAGGGTTGGGTATTTATTTGGCTCATTTGCAGACTGGTGGGCTGGCGTCGACGAGGGTAGGAATTTGGATCCTTTCGCCACGCGCGAGGAGTGGAATACCATCTTCAAAAATACGGGCTTCAGTGGTATCGACAGTATTACGACGGACCGTGAGACGCACCTTTTCCCCAACACTCTTATGAGCACCCATGCTATTACCCCCGAGCAGCTTCGTCTTGACGACCCTTTGTCCGCCACTCCAAAGGCTCAAAGCCCGCAGCTCATAATCGTGGGTGGCGGTCTAAAGTCCAGGCCCATCGTGGACAAGATTTGTGAGCTGCTCCCTCACCACAACTCTCTCGTGGTGCCGAGTTTGGTGGACCTGCCCACCGACGGACAACCCAAGGCCACATACGTCGTACTCTCCGAGGTGGACAACCCAGTGTTTGCTGAGTTATCTGAAGCCAAACTCGCCTCTCTCAAGCGATTGTTCTTCGGCTCCTCTGCCGGCGGAGTGATATGGTTAACAGAGGATGCCTGGGTATCCAACCCGCGTCAGGCTATGGGTATCGGCATGCTTCGGTCCGTTAGACTGGAAAACCCCGACGTTGCCTTCCAGTGTTTGGATATTGACCGACTGAACGAGCTGGACCCTAAATTTCTCGTCGAACAGATTCTGCGTTTGGAGGAGGGTTTGCCCGAAAACACAGTTTGGACTGTCGAGCCTGAGATCTGTATCGTTCAAGGCAGGCCGCACGTGCCGCGTATAAAACAGGACCAGGCCCGCAACGACCGCCTCAACTCGACCCGTCGCCCAATCTTGGACCAAGTCGACCCTGCCACTACACCGGTCGTATTGCAAAACACAACCCAGCCTCCCATCCTGGTCGCCACTGCCAAGCCTTCGCGGCCGCTGGGTATTCCGCCCGACGCAACCATGCAGACCGTCTACGTGTACCACGCCACACCCACTGCGATCCGTGTACACGGGCTTGGGTATTTCCACATCGTGACCGGCACGACGCCAGCCAAAAATCCCATCCTCGCTCTGTCGCAGACCAACGCGTCCATCGTCACCGTGCCGGCCAAGTACACCGTCTCCGCCCGTGACACCTCGGCCGCGACGCTGTTTTCCGCTGTTGCGCAGATTGTTGCCCAGGTCGTGGTTGACGTCTCTCCTGGCTCGTCTGTACTCGTACATGCCGCGCCGAGCTTCTGCGTTGATGCCATCAGGAAGCTCGCCCAAGTGAGCAAGGTAAGCCTGGACTTTGTCAATTCGGATACCCCAGGCGCCATAGTCCTGGATCTGCGCGACACCACCCGCTCGATAGCCCGCAAGCTGCCAACCGGTATTGCGGTGCTGTATGAACTGGCCGCCAACACTGGTGCGCGGGACGGTTGGTTGGTTACCCGGATCGCCAAGGTGGCTGGTTGCGCCGTCAGAGACGCCACGCATATTTTCCGCCACCAGGCAGCCACTTTTGCGTGCGATGAGGCCCAGGAGGTATCCCAGCTGCGACTCTTTGCCGAGGCCGCTTCCTTCACCTTGCCGGCAGCAGCTGTCGACACATGCCACGTCACCAAGCCCGCCGATGCGAGGGTTTCGCTGGACTCGGTCGTAAACTGGCAGGACGAGCCCAAGATCACAACGCGCATCAGCCCTGTGGACTCGGGCACGCTTTTCGTCAAGAATAAGACGTACCTGCTCGTCGGACTGTCGCAATCTATGGGAAGAAGTATTGCGGCGTGGATCATCAAACACGGTGGTCGCCACGTCGTGCTGTCCAGTCGAAACCCGGAAATGCCGGAAAAGGCTTGGCTCGAGGACATGGAGAGGTTGGGCGGTAGCATTCACGTGCTTGCTATGTCAGTTTTCTTTTTTTTTTAAAACAAAATCTTAGTATTCGCAGTACGGATAAGTATAAACTAACAAAAAATACAGGGATGCGTCTAACGAGCCATCTGTTGATACCGGCCTCGCCAAACTCCGGGACGAATACGGATTACCACCGGTGGGCGGTTTGGCCTACGGTCCGCTGGTGCTTAAGGACGCTCTGCTAAACAATATGGATTTGGCTACTATGGATATAGTGCTTAAATCCAAAGTGCCGGGTGCTAAGATTTTGCACGACAGGTTTAGCGATCCACAGAACAACCCTTTGGACTTTTTCGTCATGTTTTCGAGCGCTGCGTTATTTGGTGGTAATCCAGGCCAGACCAATTATACGGCGGCCAATGCCTATTTGCAGGCGCTTGGGCAGTATAGGCGAAGTAAGGGGTTGGCTGTAAGTGTTATTTTCATTTATTTCTTTCTTTTTGCCTACCTTCGGAATTAGTCTAACAATCCAGGCCTCCACAATCCACATCGGCGCCGTCATGGGTATTGGCTTTCTCACCCGCAACAGCCGCGAGGCCGAATTCCAGGAAAAATCCGATGTCGATACCCTCGGCGAGGCTGAATTCCTGACCCTCTTTGCCGAGGCCGTCGTGTCAGGCCGCAAGGTCCACGGTGTTAAAGCTAAGACAGCCATCGAAATGTCCGATACGGAAATCGGCAGCGGTATTCCGGCGCTCGAATCCCGCCACAAGGAGACTATCAAATTTTACAACGATCCTAGGTTTGGCAACCTTAAAACTCCCGAAAAAAGAGGCGAAGGTGCAGATGTTGGGGGCAGTAAAATGAGCGTCAAGGATATGTTAGCTATGGCGACGACCATGGACCAGGTCCGGCAGGCTATTAGCGGTGAGTTTTCTTTCTTACCCAACGGTTTTACAGTATAGGGTCTTTTTCGTTTTTTGAATTGCAATCTGGACCAACAATTCTAACAATGCAACAGAGTCTCTTTCCGACAAAATGCGCGGCGTCCTGCATATTCCGCCCGAGGAAAGCGTTAACGCGGCTGCTCCCTTATTAGACCAGGGTATCGACTCCTTAGGCGCCATTACAATTGCGTCTTGGTAAGTGATATATAGTACCATTGTTCCATTATACAAATATTAACACCTGACAAGGTTTTCGAAACAACTCCTTGTCGAAATCCCTATTCTACGCATCCTTTCGGGTGCTTCGATCGACGAATTGGCTGCCGAAGGCGCCTCTCGTCTCGCTCCGGCCGCTATACCCTTAGTCGAAGACGCAAACAGCCCCAAGAGCCCGTCTCAGGGATCTTCCCACGACTCAGTCGAAAACCCAACTTTATCATCCCCCGATGAGGACTCTGGCCGTTCTACGATCCTTTCTACCCCGGCCGATGAAAAAGCCCCGGCGGGCGGTGTATTGCGTAAAACGCCCATGTCGCTGATACAAAAATATGCACACGCGCGGCAGAGCGCCCTTGCCGACGTTACAATTTCCCACAATACCATTGGCGTTGTTATGGAGGGCAGGCTGGATATTGACAAACTCGCCAAGGCCGTCAGGGGAGTTATATCCCGCCACGAAATTTTGCGCACCGCGTTCCGCCCGTCAGATAACAGCAGCACCTCTACGCCGCTGCTGCACGTCCTCGCCAACCCTACCTGGGGCCTGCGCGCCGAGCCCGTGCCATCCCGCGCCGAGGCCGAAAACAGGCTTGCCGCTTTGCAAAAAGAGCCTTACGACCTCGCGGGGGGCGAAACCTTCAAAATCGCCCTTTTCACCTGGTCATCGACCTCCCACCTGCTGGTGCTGGCTTATCACCGCCTGGCTGGCGACGGATCGACCACCGAAAACCTCGTCGCCGAGCTGTCGCAGCTGTACGCTGGCATTTCGTTGCCCCCAGCCCCGCAGTACACTGATTTTGCCATAAAACAGAATACACTGCTGTCCATTGGTGGTATGGACCCTGATATTGGCTATTGGGCAAAGTTTTACACGCCGCTGCCTGCCCCGTTGGCGCTATTGCCCCTGCCAGGTGCCAAAACCACCCGTGGGCCCGTTAGTTGGGACCAATATACGGCCCTTTCGCGGTTATCGGCAGTATTGGCGTTTAGGGTTAAAGAGCGAGCCAAAAAACTCAAAACGACGCCCATGACCCTCTATTTGGCAGCGTACGCGGCGATGTTAGCGGGACTTGCCAAACAGGAGCAGCTGTCTATCGGCTTGGCCGATGCGAACCGATCCTCGGTGGCGGACCTATCGACCATGGGCTATTTTGCCAACCTACTACCGCTGCGGTTGACGGCGCCCTTGTCGAACCCCTTTTCATCCACCGTCGAAAACACCAAAGAGTCGATCCGGCAGGCCATGGCGCACTCTGCGGTGCCGTGCGACCTGATCCTGCAGCGTTTGGGACTGGACGCCACGCCTCCCGCCGAGATGACGCGCGCGCCGCTGTTCCAGGCCGTGTTCGACTACCGGCAGGGCGCCGCCGAGTCCGGTACCATCGGCAGCGCGAGCATCACCGAGGTCCTGGCGAGCCGGGAGCGCACGCCGTACGACGTTGTCTTGGAAATGAGCGATGACCCGACAAAGGATCCGCTGGTCACCATCAAGTTGCAGAAGAGCGTGTATGGAGAGAAGGATGCGGAGGTGTTGATGGAGAAGTATGTTGAGGCGTTGACTGGGTTTAGCAAGGAGGCATGATTGCTTTAGTGTATCATTGCCTTGATATTCTTATCACTTTTTCTCTGGTTGGGTCATATTTACCCCATAACACCCGCCTTAGAAACAAAGTTGCCTAAAATCCAAGTCCGTATAATTAAAATGCACGCAAAGTCCAACATATATAATTCGAGCATTGAAACTGTTACTAGGGAAATTTTAACACATACGGAATGGAGTGCCGGAATCTCAAACAAAGTTGTGCACAAACAATTTATACCTTAGTAGATAAATATACCCAAAAAAATACTAACTGAAAAAGTCACAGCCCTGAGAATTTACCTTCAGGGACCTCACTATTTACCATGCAAACAAATAATGGCGGCGCCCCGTTTGCGGTGGCGAGCCAGTAACTACCTCGCTGCTGCGCGCCTTTGACTCCGTCGGGCGTCAGGAGTTGAGGGTTTCCAGTCCTATGGACCTGCGGGGACGATATGCTCTGCGACGAGGACCGATTTTGACTTATCACATACCCCAAGACGGAGCGGCAGTGACCGTTAATGGAATCTCTGTTCGCGCTGCTCCCTACTGGTTTATCAGTATCGACGACGAGAATCTGAACTCCCTTTCCCACTGGCATGCCTGTGGAGGTCTTGATCTGTGATGCGAAGGTTGCAGTCGGCCACTCGGGCAACAACGAGCTCACGACCCGCCAGATTCCTCGCTTATGCGTCTGTTGTCAATGAATTTGCTACCAAGGGTTGGACTTTGGTCCACCGCACGGGGGCGATGACGGCCGCCTCTTGCCTAATCGAAGTCTGGTTTTACAAGGGAGGGTCGATGATGATACTCATGTCAAAACAAGGGGAAAGAGGTTGGACTTGGTCGACGTGGAACAAGCCATTTTGCAGGCAGGGCAAGATGACATGCTACAGGTTTCTGCATTTTCATGTCGTCCTGACGTTGCGAGCAACAAAACTAAGGCAGGGTCACCGCTGTTTTCTGCGCTCGTGGTTGTCGATTCGTCGAATCGTCCTACCCTTCGACCAATAGGGAAGACTTGTTGCAAATGTACTAATGCGAGCATCACTCACACGAACTCAAAAGCAATGACCGATTCGAGCAGTGGAGCCTTTACCAAACCTTTTAGCAGCAAGGTGGAAAGGAAGGCCGGAGCTATACTGCTTTCGAGCTCGGTAGCTTCTGAGCCCGGTGTACTAAAGGAAGGATACGAAAAGTTATCGGAGGTGGAATTTCAGCTGCGCAAAGGTTTGGCCATATATCCTACCCGCCGGTACCCAGCAAGGTTTTCGGAATGGATTGAGGCGGTGAGGATTGTACCGACGATTCTGGACGATTCCACATGTTTCTGAGATGATCTCTTTCAGAGTTTACAAAGGTACCTATTTATGGATTACTGTATTTAATGCTGCCCCTGTTAGGACAGTTTTAACAGCGTCAGAACGGCATTAGCTACGAAACAAATCAGCATCAGTATTGTATCGATTGCAATCGCAAATGTTCAAATCTTAACACTGCGCGCGGGGCGTGTACCATAGTATTTAGCCCAACACAGCCCCTATTTACAATAATATTGCATTTTTCCGGCTTTCCAACTAATTACCGCACGTTATATCTTGTTATGGTCCCGGAACCTCCCCGGTTCACCGTCCGTCATGTCAATTCTGGGAATCCGACCGACAGACAATGCTTAGTATCAAACTATCATGGACCCGAAGAAGTTAGACAGGTTATAGGCCCGAGAGTATGGCAGACTTTTGAATTTAACAAATAAATGAGCAAGCCTTTGATTGAAAAGAAAACAAGAAAAAAAGAACAGTTTGATGTGTTTGTTCAGCCAGCCACACTTCTTCTGCGTGTTGGTGCGTATGCTTTGCCTATTGCTCTTTTCCACACTCTCCTTCTACCATATTACTAATGATGGGCTTGATTGTATAAGGTGAAACTAATAGCAATCGTAATTGGCCCAGGTAAGCTGGCCTGTAATAGGTGTTTCCCGCTTTGAAATTTGCAAAGCTATATTTCAATATATTATTAGCTATTTTCTCAACCAGCCGACCTACATTTTTTAATGACCGATTGGTGACTCTTTTTTAACCAATTTACCTTTAAGGCCTGCCAAAACCCGCCCATGGGGGCCCGCGCCGGCCCAAATAGGTGGGTCGGGGGCCCGCGGGTAAACTGTGATATTTATGGGGGGGCCCAACCCGGCCCAAATTTAAACGCGGGTTTTCTTGGCAGCCCGCGGGCCCCCGTGGGAAAAGCCCGTAAATACGTAAATATTTTAAAATTAATATTTGTAAAATTCCGAAAGAAATTATATTAAAATAAACGTAATATAAAATATAATATTTTCCAATATAATTATAATTATTATTATTATTATTATTATTATTATTATTATTATTATTATTATTATTATTATTATTATTATTATTATTATTATTATTATTATTAATTTTTGTTTTTTTTCGTATATAATAAATTAAATTATAATAAAAATAAAAATAATAAATATTAATTGTAATATTTTTTTTATTAACCGAATATAAAATACGAAAAAAAATAATTTATTTAACAATATTTTATATTTAAAATTTTTTCAAATTACGTTTATATAATATATTATTCCGTACCCGTTTTAACGCCCTGGTTAAAATTTTTATAAAAGTTTTATTATATTTTAATCCAATTTAAATAAAAATAGGTAATATAAATATACGGTTAATATTAGCCCGAATTAGGGTATTATTAACGGTTATTTCGATAAGATTATTTTTATTAAAATTTGTAAAAATTTAAAATTTTTATTATTGTAATTAAATTCCAAAATTCGGAATTTTTTTTATAAATGGTGTTTTTTTAATTGGGTTGGTCCTATATTTACCCCGCATTTTATCCAATTAAAAAAACGCTGCTATTTAAAAAAGATTTTACGCTAATTTTAATCGAATTTAATTTCGTTTTTTTATAATTTTTTTTTTTTAATAATCGCGTAATAATTTTCGGTTTTCCACCCGATTATTTATCCAATTTTAATTATTATTAATTTAAATTATTGATTTAATAACTATATTTTATAACCATTTTAATATTTAATTTTAATTAATTATAATATTTTCCTTTTATAATTTATTTTCGTTAAAACGTTTCGTAAAATTTTTAAAATAAAAATAATACGCAAATTTTATACGGGCAAAACGTCCAAAATATTTTTTAAAACCGCGAATAAAAAAAATATTACCAAAAATCGCAAAAATATACGTTTTAAACCCGGTAATATATTTTTATTTTCCTATTATATATTTAATTTATTTATTTAATTTTATTTTAATTATTATTTTACGGAAAATTCGAAAAATATAACGAATTTTTAATTTAATTATCCCCAAAATATTTTTTTAACGTTTGGTCCGCAAAATTACCCACAAATATTTACTTAATTGTAAATTTTTTACGTTTATTATCGTAATTTTACAAAAAAATTATTAAAACGTTTTTTACCAATTTTTTTATTTTTTTACATTATAACCATTTATTATAATTATTTTAATATAAAATAATTTCCAATTTTTACATTATATATATTCGCCGTATTATTATTTAAATTAAAAATATCAATTTCGTTAAATTTATTTTTAATATTATAAATAATTGGACGTATCCGCACGTTAATATATAATTTAAATGTATGTTTTATAACGTTATACCCGTTAAAAATAGTTTTAAATTTAAAAAAAAAAACAAATTATCCGTTTTAATATAAATAAATTTTTTAATTAAAAATTATTATAATTTTTTATTACGCGACGTCCGTAAATAAACGGAAAAATAAATAATAAAATTTTTATTATTAAATAACGTATTATTCCGGAAAAATTCCCAAATATAATTTTAAATTTTCGTTTAAAAACCTATTTCCGGTCCAAAAAAAAACGAATTAAACATTTCGCCGTTTAAATTATTTAATTTTATTTTTTATATTATTAGAATTTTTTTTAATAATAACGAAATTTTTTTTAATAATAACGCCAAATCCGATAAATATAAAAAAAAATTAATTTATTATTATATCCGAAAAAAATAATAATACGTTTTTATTTTAATTTAATAATTTAATATAATATAAAATAATTATAAAAAATAATAATAATTTTTTAAAATTTGCGTTATTTTATTTAATTAAATATATAAATATTTTATTTTTTCCAATAATTTTTTCGTAAATTTTAACCTTCTATAAAATCCGCGGGTTACCCAATTTGGGCCAAACCCGCGAGCCCGCGGACCCCCATTAACCCGCCAAAAAAACCTATGGGCCCTTACGGGCCCCTATCCCATTCCTATGGGTTAATGGGCCGGGCCGGGCCCCCAAGCTTTTCGGGCTTTGGCAGGCCTTATTTACCTTTCACTCTCCCAAGTTTTCTTTTGTCGTTTCTCCCTACATCTTCATCTTCTCGCGCCGTTTTAAGCCGTGGCCCTCACCCCCTCCCAACCCAGCCTTGTATTTTAAGCCAACATAGAGGAAATGTGGATAGATTTTCCTCTGTACAAACTTCATGGAGTATATTGCAAAAATCTATGGTAAAATGTGAGGTCGACTGTGGTAAAAACTGGCTTAACAAAGGTTAATGAGCATAATGGGCAAAAAGGAAGTAGCTGTCGGAGCCTTCAATAACCTGACTATTATCGAGTCTAAACGTAAAGTTAACAATTAGTATTTGAAATGCTTTTATTCGAGGCGTAGTATATAGGTAACATTTACGTAAAAATAGCATTGTATGGGCGGCCGTGATCCGCGTAAGTCCCTAATGTATTATTTTATATTAGTGTTATAGTTTTACACGTTTTTTTAGCCTTTATTTTGCTTTTTCGCAGTGATGTACTCGGTGTTATATACGCCATTTTATTTCTTGTTATGCCATTTTGGTTAGAAGTAGTAATTTCCTGACTGTGAGCTGGGTAGTCGAAAAACTAGGGGCAAATAATAACTGTGTATCGCCCAATGCTCGAATAGCGCAAAATGGCTCAGCTTTCTTGGTTGCATTTGTTACTATATTCTTACAAGTTATCGCGAACTTGTCCGACTTGCTATCGCACGTTTGACCGATCTTTTCAAAATTCCGCCGAATTAGGTTTCGTGTATCATCGTCAGTAGTTTCTGAAAATTAATTTGAATAAATTTCCGTTAACAACGGCGGTATATTTTAAAAGCCGGACTCTACAAGCCTATTTTAGTCGTTGAAATATAACATCGCTCATCGCGTATCTCGGGGCCCCCTAGTTTGTATTCATAATTACAATTATTAAGAACTTTAACACGGATTATAACGCCACAACATCCAGATCTAGCAGGGCAAACAAATTCAACCTCCTCTTTAGGTTTTTTCGTTTCACACTTTACCCTTCTGTCGGGATATTGAACCCCGCTATAAATACTTCCGCGTCGAACAAGGCATACTTTGCATTCGTAATTTGGTGTGCCGATTGTAAAATATGTTTGGAAAGCCTTGAGCGATCCCGATGGGGAGGTAGGATATAGGCTGTCATCCGATGCGTTGCAAATTGGTAAAAATACCAACGTAAATGAGAGAATTGTGGTTTTGACTAGCATACTGGCGGTAATTGGGGTTAAACCGTGTCGGTAAATAAATAAGTAAATAAGTGGAAAATCGGAATACACACTTAAAATAAAAAGCTACTTTTAAATTTGCGTTAATTTTTATATTTATTAAATTCTAATTTATTAATACACATATGTTTGAATAAACATCACCAAGTAAAAGGCTTTAAGGTTTAACTAGTGTCAACTAATTTACCAGCCGATATATATTTACCTTGAAATGTTATTGAACAAGTAAATTTTATTTAAGTTAATTCGGCCCTTTGGTACCAATAAATAGAAATATATACTGCTAATTATAATTTTAAGTTAGGGTATAAAAAAAGTAAGTTTGGTATAAATTAGCGGTAATTGAAATATAAAGCTTAAACAAGTTATTTAATTTACCTAGCTTTTTAAATTATATTTATAATAATAAAAGCTTAAAATATTTATTAATACTTGGTCCGGCAATGCGGCACAAATTCAAAAGTTGGCTTTAATGTTAATAAATCCTTCGTCATGCTAATCGATTAATAAACGTAATTATATAATAAACGTAAATATATTATATATATTTATTTAACAGTTTAAAAAAAAGTTTGTAAACGGCCTTTTTATTTTATACCATCGACTAAATAGGGGAATTGCCTATAATTAGCCAGTGCGGCCATTCCCGTTATTTATTATTTATTAAATAAATTAAAAGTATAAACTTTTATTTCAATACCGGTAATTTCTTTTCAGGTTTTTTACAGTTTGAAATTCGACTATTATAACCACCGATAATTTGAAAATAACACAAATAATTATATAATTTTTTTTAAGTTTACAAAAAACGATTTTATAACTTGTTCGTTACTTTTTTATTTCTTATTATCGAAATTATAAAATAAAAGACTTATTTTCGGACATAATAATTTTAAATGCTTTTGTTCACCGATTTTATTATTTAATTAATTTTAAGGTTGCGCTAACTTTTGTCGTTTATAACAAAGTTTTTCCCTGTTATAAAATCGATATAAATAAATAATATTATTTATTTTTCTTTTAATATTACTTTTAAAATTATTAATAGGCCTTTCGTTATGTTAGTTTATTACTAAAATCTTATCATGAAATAACGTAAATATATTAAATATATTTCTTTTAATAATTTAAAAAAAACTTTTGAATATCCTTTTCGTTTTATACCATTATTTAAATGAAAAGATCACGTATAATTGGCCCGTGCGGCCATTCCCGTAACTTATTATTTAATTAATAAATTAAACGCATTAATTTATATTATAATATTTGGACCGTACATTATAAGTTTTATCTTAAATTTACAATTTCATATCGCTTGTGTTCGTAAAATGTTAAAATGATACAATTTTTATAAATTTTGGATAAATTCCTTTTTTCCAGGTTGAAGTAGCACTGATATTTTAACATATTACTTACCTAATTCTAAGTTAAATTACACGTCGTCTTAACATTATTTTCAAAGTATTTAACCGAATTAAAACACTAATAAATAAAATTGTATAAATAGGTATTGCACAATCTTGCAGATATTCGTACAGCTTACGTATAGAACGTACAGCTATTATACTGCAGGTATTTAAAACTGTCCCCTAACAGTAAAATTAATAAAAGCCCACATACACACATACGGTAGTAAGAAAATGGAGAGCGTTTGTGAGTACTCGTGGTGCACGTGATTTATTAACGTATAGGATCAATCCGTTATTTACGCATGTATATACGCAGGTAATACAGATTTTATAAATCCGTCGGGCACCTAATCTTATCAACATATACTCCCATTATAGATAGTGTAGTAATAAAAATTCGAAGTTATTCCGATCCAAATTATTAGCCCCTGTTAAACAGTTAACCCACCCCTGCAGCCATAGCTGTATCGCTGTTCGCCGACCGCAATGCCCTGGCCTTGTACCTTCCTTCAAACAAGGTGGAAGTACACAGCGGGGAGTTGTAACCACCCGGCCGGGCCTGTGACCCGAGGCCTCGCGTCGGATCTTCTCATCTTCCCCGAGGCGCATTTGGTGGTCAACAATGGAGCCGACGTCTCGCATCCATAGCCTTACCCGAGCATCAAAACGCGAACGTGGATTCCGCGGCATAACTTATCCAAATGTCCTTAAGCCAAAGCCGATTGGTGCCCCTTTGTTTTGTGCCTACGGCTGGCATTTCGCTGTACTGTGGCCCTGATAAGTTTCCCGAAACGTCCACCGCGGCTTTCCCGCACCCTGCGGATAAAAGGTCAAAAGCGTACACGGCGTTTAAATATGTTAGCGAAGGATTTTTTAAAAAAAAAAAGTCCACGAAAAAGGCGGGGTTTCATTGTGGGTCCACAGGCTATTAAACATCCACCTGGTGTAGAATCATTAATTCCACCTTTTTCGAAACTTACTCCGGATTTCGAAAATTTTGCAAATTATCCCAGTATTTTCCGGGTTGCAGTGTAATATAAACTTCGTCGAGGTGGTCGATATACTGCGAGATATTTGAGATATTATCTTCGCAAATCAAATTAACAAATCTGGTTACCGACATCGAATCGGTGCACGGAATTTGACCATGTATGTATTGGCGGATTTATAATGAATAATCTTTCGTCTGACTTTAATGTTCTGGATATGGATATGTGGAGGAAGTTGGCTGAATTGGAAGGTTTGCCAAAAGCAGTGAGCGAGTGGTATAGAAAAGTGGCATACGGAATTCCCGTGAAGCATCTCCTGCTTGTGACGGATCGAGATGGATAACTGGGCTGCTAGATAGAGACAGAGAGTAGAGCCAAATGTTGTTTTGTCTTTATTTTTGGATTGAGGAGATTCAAGAATTACCATCTAGTTTCTAATTGCAACGTTTTTTTCCTACTTTTGACACTCTTCTTTTTCCTCATTTTTTGACACGCCCAATCTAGCAATTCTTTTTTAGAATAAGGTCACCCAAAGATTGCTTCCTATTCTGTTGATCGACGCGGTAAAGATTATAAAAGTAGGCCTGTACAATGGTAGCAGGTCATTTTATAGGGACCTACCCCTGCTCGAGTAGGGATAAGTAATACATACCTCGAGCAATGCAACGTGATTCTGAACAGACAGCAACCTTGTTGGCCAGTTCACGTTTAAACATATAATCAATCGTACCAGATATTTTCGCAGGTCCATGCGATTACGCAATATTTACAGCTACCTTGGTACCATGCATCAGCAAACCTTTTCTGTTCCAAAGTCTTACAAACAGCAGCGATTACACGACCCCCGTCAAAACCACAACTGTTTGTTCGCGGGCAGACATGCGTGTGGGTAGATCACGTGTGGGGACACGTGATCTTAGAACACGTAGCAGAGATTTTAACGGATTTTTGCAGGATTGTAAATAGTTACAAAACGATAATTAGCATGCATAAAAATACCGTTTTATTTGTTATATTGTTTTTACCGATCGCAGCGATTATTTTATCCCTATTAATACTAATCAATATTGTCAATATAAGCAATACAAATAAATTAAATAAAGGTATTTAAATTGTTAATTCCTTTAACCAACGTTATATTTGGGGTTAGCAACGAAAAATATTATAATAGTTACAAATACCGTATACCAACGCGTTTAGGATTTGTAAATTATTATTACGTAAATTTTTAAAAATACCGGTTAAATCGTTATAGCCTAAACCTTTTGGAACCCTTATTACCCGGGTTATACCGTTAGCCAAACCTTTATTTTAAACCGTTATTTTAAACGAAAAACGGCGTTATATCGGATATTAATATAATAAACCCAGGTATACCGCCTATACCATTTATAATACCGAAAATATTCGAAAATCCTAACGAAAACGAACTTTTAAATCGTATATTTAAAAAATTGGGGATCCGTTCCAATAATTAAAAAAAAATCGATATAAAAACGTTAAAAGCCGGGTTGGAAGATTTATCCGAATATTTAAACCAAATAATAATTGCGCAAAAAAACGTATAAATTATTAAAATAATTTACGATTTCGAAAAACCTACAATACCCAAAAAAGGTAACCGATTATTGGAATATTATATCGAAAAATTTAAAAGTTGGAAAAAGGAGGATTTTAATAAATATAATAAAAGGCTTATACGAATTTTAAAAAATTATTTACAAAATTATAAAATTATAATACCAGGTCGAAAATACGGAAAAATAAGCCGAAAATTAATAAATATTATAAAAACTACAAAAAAGGAGCCGTAAACGGAAACCACGCAAAACCGTAATTTTAACGAACTTTTAATTAAAAAAATAAAAAATCGTATTCCATTATTTATTAATTTATAGCCCGTATACCCTACGTTTAAAATAGATTTTTAAAGGCCCGACCCAAAATTACGGCTATTACCCAATATGCAATACAATTATACCTACCATTTATCCACCGTTCCCGGGAAATAACCGTTTGGTAATATAAAACCGTTTAACGAAAAATATAAAAAAAAGCCTTAAAATAAACGGGCAAATATTTAAAAGGAATAATTAATTACGTACGAAACCTTTCAAACGTATAATCGCCCTACCACGGTATAAAATATTATTATATATAAACGTTTATTATTTATTTAAATACCCAATTAAACGTTTCCGTTTACCACGTTAAAAATTTTTTTACAAATTTGGGAAAAAGATAATAATTATTTAAAAAATTTATATAATTTCCTAAATAAAAAAATATTTAATTTTACAAATATTTGCCAAATAATATAAATCGAAATTTTCCAAATATACGTTATATTCCCGTAAATTTTAAAAAAAAAAATTAACAATTATTTCCGGATATATATAGGTAAAAATAAAATTTTTAAAAATATATATTTACGTTTAAAAAAAAGGTTCGATACCGATTTTATCCGCTAATAATATTATTTAAATTAAAATTCGATTACGTTTTCTTCCGTAAAAAATAAACCCGAAAATATAAATAAAACCCCAAAATAAATTTTGGAACTTTTTTTCGATAAATTACAACGGTATTAAAAAACTATAGGATTAAATTATTAATTTAAATATTAATTCGTTAATAATACCATCCGGGTTATATAAAAAATATTAAAATTAAAATTAATATATATAAATACGAAAAAAAGGTCGTACGAAAAGTTTTATAATTAATTACGCCGGTTTATAATTATCGAAAATAAATTACAAATTAACGGTTAATATTTAATTAATCGCAAATATTAAATAATAATTCGAAACGAACGGCCATTATACCGTAAATAATTAGGTTTAAAAATTCGAACAAAATTAGGGATTAAACCCTAAAAAAAAAGGTGCAAAAAAAAAGGTATTATATTTACAAAAAAAAAAATTGTAAATTATAAAAATATACCAAAAGAAATAACGCGTTAAAAAAAACGTTGGAAACGCAAATAAAAAAATTATAACCAAAATATACGAGGCTATAAAACGTTCCTATAAACCGCGGAGGAATTTACTAAAAATTTGGGTAATAATAATTTAAAAATATTAAAGGGTTATTTAATAAAATTTGTAAACGAAAAACCCATTATAATTAGCCATTATATAATAATATAGGGTGCAAAATTTTTAATAAACGAATTTTTTAAATATAAATTTAACGTTATATAAAAATAGGAAATAATATAATTAGCTAATCGCCTAAATTATATATTTATACAAATTAATATAAAATGGGAAGGTTTTTTACCAAATATTGGCGCGGTTAAATATTTAACGGTAAAATTTAAACAATTCGTAATATTATAATAATATAAAACAAACCTATATATAAACTAATAACGTATTGGAAAAATATGTATACGTTTTGGCCAAAATGGCGTAATAATATCGATAAAAATTACCAATATACCTACCTTTATAGGGATAATTACGTTCCATATTATAAAAATAAATATACCGTTTTTAATATCGTTAAAAAATATAAATAAATTATAAACTTATTATAATAACGTCCGAAACGAAATCGTTTGCGGTAACGGTAAATAAATACCTATAAAACGGAAAAAAGGGCACCCCTGGTTTTATTTGGATAATACCGCGTAAAGGATTATATTCCTTACCGATTTTAAAATTACGGGAGCGTTTTTAACGGAAAAAGAGCTGCGGCGAATTTACAAACGTTTTAAATACCCCTTTATTAATAAATTTTAACGCTTATTATAACGTATAAACGAAAACGCGGATTTTAAAACAATTTAAATAATTAATAAAGTGTGCCATTTTTACCAAAAAAAAGGAAAATTACCGCAACGTTTTAAATTTATTTTAAAAAAAAATATTAATTTTAACTACGAAATTATCGTTAATATTATATATTTAAATAAGCGGCCAATATTTTATATAATCGATACGAATATTATATTTTAATTAGCCCAATTCCTGGTTAATATATTAGCCAAAAAAACGTAGGAGGTATTAAAATAATATTAAATTAATATTTATTTAAATCCGCCAAACGTATTAACGTTCGATCCAGGGCTTAATTTCCGTACAATTAAATTTCACGTAAAAATACGCCTTTTAGGGATTATATGCTATTAAATCCCTATAAAGGCGTATTAGGCCGTAGGTAAAATCGAACGTTTTTATATACCCTTAAGGAAGGCGTATAAAATTATCCGGGCAAAATGCGGTAACGATTATTTATAAAGAATTACCTTTTAAATAACGGTAAAAACGGTTAATAATACCGCCGGACCGAACGGGCTAATATTTACGTTATTAGTTTTTGGAACCATACCAAAAATAATTATAAATTTACCGCCAACGTTTACCCAGGTAAAACGCGCGGAAGCAGTAAATAAGGTTATAATTGAACTCCGAAAAATTATTGCAAAAAGGAAATTAAATAACGCGTTAACTGTTAAAAACGGGCCTAATATAAGGGATAAACTACCTCTAAGGGAGGTTACGAGGTAGCTTTAAAATTTTAAGGTTGGAGATCACTTGTAGGGATAATTAAACCGTAGAATGGCAAATAACCGTTTGCTAGCGGATAGTAGAAATTTGTATTATTTATATAGTTAATTGCACAATTAATTATAAGATCGTTATTATGTTCGTTATTAAATAAAGTATTAGAATTGGATACGTGTACCGATTCCATGGCATGATTTCTTCGATCCGGATTGCCGGAAGTGCGGGGTAGAACCACGTGACCGGTTTTGCCATGCAGGGCTGGCTGGAACCGTTTACCTGGATTAATTATTGCACTTATTACACTTATAAGAAAATGCGACAATATTGGGAATCGAACTCATACACTTTATATTATTGTTATATTTATTATATGAATTATACCACTAAGCTATATTATTTATTTGTCTTATTTGCTTTATTGTAAAAAAGACGTAATATTTAAAGCTTTGTGCGTGCATGCGTTTTATTTATTTATTTTGTTTATTTATTTATTTTGGATACAGGGTAGCCTTATAAAATCGGCTCCTGTTAACACTACCGCGTACGTTAATATTAAATAATAAAATGCTAGTATACCGCGAAAAGGGTAATTGGAATGGTTTTTATAAGGTTGTTTTTATTACCGAAAATATAATACGGGTGGCGTTACCCAACGGCGATTCCGATTTTAAAAATACGTACGTTAAACCTTATTACAAATACTAAAAACAACCGAACGATATATAGGGTAATTAGGCCGAATTTACGTACCTAGGGGAGGTTTAATTACGGCGGAAAAGGCGCCCAAAAACGGTACCAAAATCCCCGAAAGGACCTTTTAAACCAACGTTAAATCCTTTTACAAAAACACCTATTACCCTATAATAAATTACCTTTAAAAATAATTTTACAATTTATATGGCGATTAATCCAAAAAATTAGCGGCGTAATATTAAATAAAAACGGCTTAAAATATATTACGATAAGGCGTTTATATTAATTAAAAAAGCCCAATCCAAAAAATTGGTTATTAAATATAAGGCCGAAAAAAAAATAATAACGCCAGAGGCTCCATTCGAATAATTAAATATAGCGGAAATAAATATTTTGCTAAACGTAAAAATATTCGAACCAATGTACGGAAATAATATATATGGCCGGATTTTTGGTATTAAAATGGTACGGGAAATTAAAAAAACAATAAATCGCCCGTACGAAAAATTACGTCTTATTATATAGGGGTATAATAATAACGAAAAAAAAAGTTTATTAACCCAAACGTTAACAATTATACGGTATAACCAACGATTAATTCTAACGATTACATTTATTATAATGGCGTAATTCGGTTACGTCCTTATAATTAGGGATATTAACCAAACGTATACCCAATCCAAAAACCAATTCGTTAAAGATATATTAATAAAAATTCCGAAAAAATTATTATATAAATACCCGCTAGAAATTTACCTTAAAATTAATAAACCGTTATACGGGTTAGCAAAATTAAAATTGCACTAATTTAATATTTATTAACGTTATTATAAGGAATAGTTAAATTATATAACGTTTAAATACGATACCTGTTTTTTAATTACGAAAAGCGGTCCGTTTGGGCTAGTGGGCCTATAAATAAACGATACGCTAAATTTGGGAGATTTTAAATTCGTTACGTACGAAAAAATAGAGCTTTAAAAAGCAGGGTTGTTAACAAAACCGTAAAAAATATTATAAGCGGGAAACGCTAAAAATTTTAACGGTTATAAAATAATATTACGAAACGGCGATATATTAATATAATAAAAAGGATGAATAAATCGCCTAAAACTGGTAAACGTATAAACGCCAAATTACAAATAATAATACGTGGCCCAACGGGCCAGGGGCGTTTATATTTTTATTATTTACCAGCCCGAAATTATATTCGATTTTTTAATGGCCGCGTAGGCGGTTAACCTGTTAAATATAAAAATCGAGACGTTTAATAAACGATTATAATAATAAATTAAAAATTAGTAAAAAGGGTTAAAATATATTTTATTATTTATAAAAATAGCGAAATTATACGTATTTGTAAACGGATTGTTCGCTAACCTAAAGGATTTAAATTTATAAATAGGTTACGTAATTTTATATAATAACGAAATTAATTATAAAAACGAGGATAATTTCGAAATATAGGGTAATATTATATATTGGTTTTCTACCAAATATAAACGCGTAACGTATAACGTTTTGGCTAGCGAAATTTACGGTATAATAAACGGGTTAAATATAAATTTTATATTAACGCGTACGTTCCGAACAATTTATAAACGTAACGGTTTACCGCTTTTAAATTTCGTAATCTATACAAATTCCAAATTACTATACGATTATTTAATGCAATTTGGAACTATTGTAAAAAAAAAATTAATAATCGATATTATGGTAATTAAATAATCGTACGAGGGACGTAAAATTTAAAAAGTCCGATAAATTAATAAATTAAATAACCCTGCAAACGTTATAACGAAAAAACACCCAAATAACGCGTTAAAAAATTTAATATTAACGAATAAATTACGAATACGTATAAAAGGTTGGATATAACGTAATTAATAAAAAAATACGAGGGAAAATTATAATATAAGGTATAATATAAATAAAGTATAACGTACAAATTAATATTTACCCCTTAAAAGGGATACGAAAAATAACGATTTTTTAACCCCCGAAGGGGATTTGTAGGAAATAATTAACAAATTAAAACAAAATTTTTACAAGCCGTAAAACGGCCCGTTTGGCCTTTTCCTTTTTTTTTCGGCCGATATGGCCGTTACGGCCATATTATTACCCTTTTTTTTTCTTTTTAAATTTCCAATATTCTTTTAATAATAAAACGCCATTTAGTAATCGTTTGGAATATACGTTAATATTAAATAAAAAAGGAAAAAACGGTAAATATTATAATTTATAATTTTATCGTTTTTGGCGATAATCGCCAAAAAACGGACGATAGGGGGACGGGCGAAAGCGGGGATTTTTTTATAAAAATGCCCGGAAACGTATTTATAATACCGTTTAAAAAACGGGTTCGTTTCGCGGTAAATTGCAAGGTCGTCGGACCTTTATTTGCCCGCGAAAATAAAATATAAGCAATCCAAATAAGATTTCGGCCGGATTATACCGGCGGCGGGGCGGGGACGGGGGGCGGTAATAATAAAAACGTATATTAAATATAAATTATTAATTCCAAACGATTAAACGAAAAATAAACGGAAAAAAAAATACGTATATTTGCCTTTAATTTTAATAATTTGACCAACGGGCGTAACGGTAATAGATTTTTTATTTTTACGGGTACCGATAACGGTAATAAATTTTTTATTTTTACGGATACCGGTAACGGTAATAAATTTTTTATTTTTACGGGCACCGGTAAAAATAATAACGGTAGGGGTAACGGTAAGGGTAACGGTAGAAACGGGGGTAACGGCGGCGGTAACGGTAGGCGTAAAAGCCCCAGAACGGCCCGAAAATAAAGGATGCCGGGCAAAACCGGTAGACGCAAAATTATTAACGGCGCAAACCGCCAAACCAAAAAATAATGGTTTAATTATTTTTTAATTTATATTAACGATAATATATTTACCAAATAATCGTTGGAAATAAATGGCCTATTTACGATAAATTTAGTAAAATATAAATCGGAAAGTTAAAACGAAAAAATTACGAATTAAAAAAAAACGGTTTATTTATAAACGGATTAAAAAAAAATCGGTAATTATTATAATATAAAATTTTGATTAAATTTTTATATTATAATTGGTTATTTACAATAAATTAAACGTTTACGTAAATAAAAAATTATTTTATTATTGTTAAAAAATAATAAAATTCCCCCTATTTATTAAAAAACGGTTGGAATAAAATATTCGTTTATAACGTTAAAAAATTTTACAATTTCCCAAACGCCTTATTTTTTTTTTATTTACTTATTAATAATTATTTACGTGTTTAAAAGGTGCGTATATTTGCAATTAATATAAAAAATAGCCTGTATTTGTTCGCGGGCAAATATACGTGTGGGTAAATTACGTGTGGGGATACGTGATCTTAAAACACGTAGCAGAGATTTTAACGGATCTCTACAGGATTGTAGATAGTTACAGAACGATAGTTAGCATGCATGAGAATACCGTTTTATTTGTTATATTGTTTTTACCGATCGCAGCGATCACTCTATCCCTATCAACAACAACCGCATTTTAGAGTCGAACAAACAGTGTCGGTTAATTCAACAAATCAACGCGAGAATATATAAGCACTTCAGCGAATGTGGCTCCACTCATGCTCCTCTTCGCAGTATTGGATGGCCTCAATCCATGCCTTCATCCAAGCAGCAATTTCCGCCTGACTCCTCGTGGTCTGCAAGGCCACAGTTAATAAATTTGCCCTTCCATGAGATGTTCCTAATAGGGCTAACGACGGCGGCAGTGGCAGCACCAAAAGCCTCGATCAGCCTCCCCTCCATAAATGCATCGTACACATCCTTCATAGTGAAATTGCGTTCAGATATCGCCCAGCCTTCAGGTGCAAGTCTTTGTCGGACCAAAGCGAGGATCGAGTCACGTGTTACGCCTTCGAGAATGGTACCGTCTATGGGCGCCGTAATAAATTCCTTTTATCCCGTTTTTTATTTTTAATGCCGAAAAATATGTTTATAATACTGGTTTCGGTAACATACTCCTCTTTTCCGAACAGCCATAAGTTTTGTTGGAAACCACTGGCCATGGCACGGACGTGAGGAACAATACAAGGCGCGTAATTAGCACCTATCTTTTTATTCCCAGCACCTCCAGGCCATGCGCGCACGGCATAGTCAGTTGCGTCGAGAGAGATTGCTTTGGACCCAATTGGATAGAAAGGTCCAACAGGGCTTGTAATTACGTATAGTAATGCAGAGCCTGGGGCGTTGAACCCCAATGTCTTTTGGGTGCCAATAATATTTGGTCGCAAGTAGAGGGAATAACCTTTTTGATCGGGGATAAAGCGAGATTCAAGTTTGGCAAACCGCGAAATAGTATCGAGAAGAGCGTTTGAGCTGAAGGTTGGGAGGGCGATGCTGGCGGGCGGATTTATTTAAACGGTCCATATTTTTGCTTGGGCGGAACAGACGGACTTCGCCGGTTTTGGTTTTGTACGCTTTCATGCCTTAGAAGCACTCCAAAGTGTAGTAGAAGACACATGTCTCCGGATCTAGGGAGAGGTTCTGGTATGGGACGATCTGATGAGCTTTCCATCCGTTGCTCTTGTCCCACTCGATCATGACCATGTGGTCTGCTCACAAATGCAAAAGAGGAAAACAGTTAGTGCCATCCAATATGTTTCTCTGCGACCTTGGGTTGAGATCAAACTACGTACAATGAAGGGGGGGTTAAACAAACCTGTCAATTTCGCGCCAAAGACGAGGTTTTCCGGCTTCTCTAGCGAGCTGGGCGTACCAATCTTGGATATTCTAAGCTTGGTTGGGTCGATATCATGGCATTTGGTGGTCGAGGCGGCATGCGGCGCTGCACTGTGGTTTCTCACCCATTGGCGTGCCACCAACGGTGTCGACTTCACAACTGACCGGTATAGCAGAATTGTCATATTTTGTTCGACTGCTCTGTCCTGCGTAAAATGGCGAGAGCGGGGTAAAGGCGAAATGGTGGTCAAGGTGATCTAAACAATGGGAGGAATCAGGACTGGCACATTTGAAGGTGAGCTGCGGATTGCAGCTAACCATTACCTTGATACCCGCCCATATCGTTGATTTAAAATGACTTACGAATACAGACAGGCCTTCCGCATTGGCCAATGAATTCCTTCTTACCACATAGGCATTCCAAATGCACACTCCACCCGAACCAACCATTGAGGATTTGTTTTGACTCAAACTACTATATCAAAAAGATGCCGTATCACGATTTGACGTTTGCCGGAGATTCTACCATGTGTACCGGTTCGCCCTGATTTGTAGCAAATTGCAGCCACCTCTACAACCCGTAGCCTAAGGCCTGCCAAAGCCCGAAAAACTTGGGGGCCCGGCCCGGCCCATTAACCCATAGGACTGGGATAGGGGCCCGTAAGGGCCCATAAATTTTCTTGGCGGGTTAATAGGGGCCCGCGGGCTCGCGGGCTTGGCCCGAATTGGGTAACCCGCGGGTTTTGTACAAATTTAAAATTTACGAAAAAATTATTAGAAAAAATAAAATATTTATATATTTAATTAAATAAAATAACGTAAATTTTAAAAAATTGCAACCATTTTTTATAATTATTTTATATTATATTAAATTATTAAATTAAAATAAAACGTATTATTATTTTTTTTAAATATAATAATAAATTAAATTTTTTTTTATTTTGGTCGAATTCGGCGTTATCGCCAAAAAATTTTTCGTTATCGTTAAAAAAATTTTTAACGATATAAAGGGAAAAATTAAATAATTTAGGCGGTAAAATGTTTAATTCGTCCTTTTTTTAAACCGGAAATAGGTTTTTAACCGAAAATTTAAAGTTAAATTTGGAAATTTTTTCCGGGGTAATACGTTATTTAATAATAAAAATTTTATCATTTATTTTTCCGTTTATTTGCGGACGTCGCGTAATAAAAAACCATAATAATTTTTAATTAAAAAATTTATTTATATTAAAACGGGCGGTTCGTTTATTTTTTTTTTTAGATTTAGGGCCATTTATAACGGATATAACGTTGTAAAATATAAATTTAAATTATATATTAACGTGCGGGTACGTCCAATTATCCATAATATTAAAAATAAATTTAACGAGGTTTATATTTTTAACCTGGATAATAATACGGCGAACGTATATAATATAAAAATTGGAAATTATTTTATATTAAAATAATTATAATAAATGGTTATAACGTAAAAAAATAAAAAAATTTACCAATAAAAAAACTGGTAAAAAACGTTTTAATAATTTTTTATAAAACCGCGATAATAAATGTAAAAAATTTGTAATTAGGTAAATATTTGTAAATAATTTTTCAGACCAAACGTTAAAAAAATGCTTTAGGGATAATTAAATCGAAAATTCGCTACATTTTTCGAATTTCCCGTAAAATAATAATTAAAATAAAATTAAATAAATAAATTAAATATATAATAGGAAAATAAAAATATATTACCGGGTTTAAAATGTATATCTTTACGTTTTTTGGCAATATTTCCTTTATCCGCGGTTTTAAAAGGTATTTTGGGCGTTTTACCCGTATAAAATTTGCGTATTATTTTTATTTTAAAAATTTTACGAAACGTTTTAACGGAAATAAAATATAAAAGGGGAAATATTATAATTAATTAAAATTAAATAATAAAATGGTTATAAAAAATGGTTATTAAATAAACGATTTAAATCGGTAATAATTGGGGTTGGATAAATAATCGGGTGGAAAACCGAAAATTATTGCGCGATTACCAAAAAAAAAATGAAAATTATGGGGAAACGAGGTTAAACCCGATTAAAATTAGCGTAAAAATTTTTTTAGGCAATAACGTTTTCCTAATTGGATAAAATGCGGAACGGGTATGGGGTTAACCCAATTAAAAAGGCACCGTTTGTAAAAAAATTTCCGAATTTTGGAATTTAATTGCAATAATAAAAATTTCAGATTTTTACAAATTTTATAACCTTATATTTCGATCGCGGTTTTGCTTTATATTGGAAAAACCACCATTTGCAAAAATAAATATCGTTAGCAAATATAAGTAAAAATCTATATTTTTTATAATAATTTTAATTATAATTAAAAATTAACCAAAAATAATACCCAAACGTAAAATAAATAACGATATCGGTTATAAGGCCTAAAATTTACGAAACCGTAATAAAAAATTTAAAAAACAAACAAATAATGGCGGTAAAGTTAAATTATTCGTAAACCGCGCGCGTAAGCGATTTAATATAATATTATCGCGGCAAAAATCGAAATTACGCGTTAATTATAAATATATAACGTCGATTAAATTTAAATAAAAATAAATGGAAAATAAGCTTAAAATAAAATTTATTGTTAAAAAATAAATAATTATCCTATATAATTATTTAAAACAATAAAATTATAATAACTATTTTTTATAACCATTTAAAAAACGTTAAAATTAATATTGGAAAAATTTATAATCCAAATTTGGTTTAAAAATACGTACCCCCGCCCCAATTAATAACGAATATTGGGAAAATGTGGATAATTTTAACAATTTAAAAGATATTTTCGAAACCTTTTTTCAAATCCCTATTAAAAAAGCTAAAAAAATAATATTTAAATAGGAAAAAATAGTCGTTGCCTTATTATTATAACAGGCCAATTACCAAAATAAGGCAAATAAATTCGTCCGCCAAATTTTTTACAGTTTTTGTAAAAACGTTTCGTTTACCAATATTAAAAAATTGGTAAAGTAATACGTTAAATTCGCCACAAAATTACCTATTTTAATAATATATTAACGTTTTCCCAAAAAAAATGGCTAAATTGGTAAATAATTAATAATTATATAAAATAATTATTATTTTTTTCAATTAATAATATTAAATAATACGCAATTCCGCTTATTATATTATATATTAGTATTAGTATTCCCTAATTATATATTTAATTACCAAAATATATTATTAAGTAAAAAATATTGCGGCTTATAACCATAATATAAGCCAAATATACCAAATATTCGAAAATAAAATAAAATAAATATTCCCCAAATTAAAAATTATAATACCAAATTTAACAATTATAATATAGGACGGTTTATTTTACGTTTATTTAATCCTTTACCCTTATTAAAAAAATTTTATTACGTATTTTTATTTATTATAGCGTACCCAAACCTTTAATTGTAAACCATATTTATATTATAAATACCGCCAAATTCCGTACGTAAAGATTATATAAAATATTTAATTGCAAAACCCTTATACGCCGCATTTGGGCCAAATAAATACTTTATAAAATATATACAAATATATTTAACAAATCGATTGGAATAATTTACCGAATGGTTATTTAAAAAAATGCCCAAAAATAGGTTATATTTCCATTTATTACCGCCAATTGGGTTAAAATACCCGATTTTGGCGAAACAATAAATAAAAAAATAAAAGGGTTACAAATACTGGTTATAAAACCTATTTATAATAAGGTGCCTAAAAAATTTAAAGGAAATTTTTTGCCTATAATGTAAAATTATACCCAAATACGATTACAGTGGATAATTACGGGATTTTTTTATATTTTAAAATTAAAATATGGAAAATTAAATTATAATAACTATTAAAATTAATATAATATAATTTTAACGGTAAAAAAGGTTTTTATTTTCCAACCCTTTTTAAAATTAATAAAAAAAATTAAAATTAAAAGTTTTTTTTATTTATAATTTTGCGTTAAATAAATTAATATACTTTAACCAATTTAAACAAATAAAATAAATAAAACGAATATAATTTAAATAAATAGGAAAATATATAGGTAAATAAATATAAAAGTAGGTAAATATTATTTATTAAAATTCTATTTTATACCCCATTATTTGTAAAATAAATCGGATAAAAAATATATTTTTGGTAAATACCGTAACCCGTTTGGCGTATATAATAGCCAAGTTCGAAACCGTAAATAATTATATTAAAAATATTTCCCCAGTTTTTTATAAAGCCATTAAAACCTTAATTTAAATATATAAACGAACGTAAAACGTAACCGTATTTATTAAATCCTTTATTATACGTTAAAAAACGATTTTGGGTATTAATAAATCCGTATTGGATTATAAACGGCGAATATCTTTTAATATAATAATTAAAACAATATATTAATATATAATTATCCAATATAATTATTATAATTTATATTATTTCCAAATTTAAATCGTTTTACACAATTTTTCGTCCGTTATTCCTTTTTTACTATTCGGTTATTAATACGGCCATTTTTTCGAATTAATGGTTTGCCTCCCGTCGTTTTTTTCGCAATTTTTTTCGTTCGACCTTATTTTACAATTGGATTTTAAAATAAAATTATATCCGGGGGTAATATTTCTAATACTTTTCGTAATCGAACGGGTAATCGAAAATTTAATTATTTGATCGGGTTTAACGGTATAAATTGGGTACGATTAATAAAAATAAAAAATTTAATTTCGATTAACTAATATAAAATAAAAATTAAANTAGTAAATTAATAAAAAAAATTTTAACGTTTTATATTATAAACCGATTATTATTTTTTTTTTTCCTTTTAATTTTTAATTATATAATTGTAATAAATAAATTAACAAATTTTTTGGGGGAGTTAATCGAAAGATTATTTTCCCCAAATATTAAATTTGTTAACGAATTTTACAATAAAATTTCAAACGTAAAAACGCCCGTATAACGTCGATTTAACGTAAATTCGAACGAAAATAATTTCCCTTTGGATTTTAACCAAAATACCGAAACGAAATTTATTATTACGTTATTTACAAATTACAAATTTACGGATTATAATAAACCTATAATAAACGGCGGAAAAAATAACGTTTATTATTTATATACCCCTAAATTATGGAATAATTATTTTAATTTATTCGTTACTGGTTTTTAGTTTCGCCGCTGGATTCCAAAAAAAATAAAATTAATTCAATTTTAAAAACGTTTTAAAAACCCAAATTGGCAAAAATTTGGAAATTTTACCAATAAAAATTTTCCCGAAATAACGGCGAATTATACGTTATTTGCAAATAATATATATAAATATTAAAACACCCCCAATTTAATAAAAAAGGCCAATAATAATATAACGGAACAAATACCTTTATACGGCATTGCAATATTATCGCCTATACCCGAAAAGGATCGGAAATTTAAACGACGTCCGGTAATATTATATTAACCAACGTCGATTTTCGGCTAATAAATTATTTTTTTTTAAAAAAATGTAATTATTTATATAATTATCCATATAATCATCCATTATAATTTAAATTTATTTATTTTGTATATTATTTTTTTATTTACGTAACGTTAATAAAATATTATATATTCGTATAGGCCAAAAACGTATAATAATATTCGAAAAATAAAATTAAAAAATCCTACGTCCGATTTTATATTTCGTTACGGAAAAAATTTAATATTATATACGATTTGGAATTTAAATTGTTCGTACAAACCCGAAACGACCGATAAAAAGTCCCTTCGCCACAAAGATTTACCAAAAAATGCAAAATAATAATTAAAAAATATTATTACCCAAACGTTAATTAATATTCCCCGAAAAGGAAAAATATTTTTAATTATTAATGGGTAAACCAACCCAAATTTAAAATACGTTTTTTAAAATATTATAACCGTTTATATAAATAATAATTAAATACGCCGTTATATTATTTTAAATTTTATTGCAATTAACGCCAATAAAACGAAAAAACGATTAATAAAATTTACGGCCCAAACTATTGTAAAATATAAATTAAAAAATAAAATATTAATTATCACGGCCGATAATATATCCAATTTTCGCGCCAATAACGTAGCGGCGGAATTTGGGGTTTATAATCCCCAATTATAAATACAATTAAAAACTTTCCAATTACTTTATATAACCTACGTTTTATAATTTATAAAAAAAGTTATATATTAAAATTTCCATATTACCAAAACAAATTTCCGCGTTTTTTTGGTTAATTTTTATAACGACGAAAATTTAATTATTAATAATACGGACGAAAATAAAACGTAGGACATTTTTCCAAAATATATTATCGTTTAAATAAATAATACCAATATATTAAATAATTCGAATATTATTTAACCCAATATTTTATATTAAATAAAATATTTGGCGGTTTTATTTTATTAAAATCCCAAACGGATAAAATTTTTTTGCAATTTATAATAATTTACCGGTAAATATAAATTTAAAAGTTTTCGATTATTAATTAAAAATATCCAAATTAAATGGAATTCGACCATTTTAGCTATTATACGTACTTTTTAATTTTATTAAATTATAAAAATATTTATTTAACAATATTTTATTTCGCCAAATGGTTAAAATAATCCGATTAATATTATTTTAACTAAATTTCGAATTTTTAACGAAAATTGGATTATTTTGGAATATTTATTAACGACGATTAAAATTATAACGGTTTTTACCAACGTTTTTGGGGTAAATAAAATAAAAATAATTGCATACGTATTATTTGGATTAAAAATTATCGGTATAATTTTTACCAATTTCGAACGTAAATTTTAATTAAAAATTCGAAAATATTTATAAACGGGATAATATACCAATTTAAAAACCGCAATTTTAACGGCGCGAATAAAATTGGATAAATATATCGATTTAATTTAACGTTATTACGTTAAAAAATTATATTTTTTAACCGTTGTTTTAATTTCCCCGACGCGTACGGATTTTCGAAAAAACCGTTTGCGATATTATATAAAATATACCAATTAACGCGTGAAAAATTTAATCGCCAAAAAAATTAAACATTTAACCGAATTATATTCGAAAAAATAAAATCCGAATTTTTACCCGAAAAAAAAATTAATTTAACCGGGTATTAACCCGGTTTTATTTATTTTATAACGTAAACCAAATCCGAAAAAATCCAAATATATAAATAATTAAAATTTAAATCCGACAAAATTTCCATACCCTATCGATCGATCCGTCGAAAAAAATATCCGGTTAAAAATTAAAATGTTTTTAATATAAAATGCGTAATATATTAATTTTATTATAATTTAAAATATAAATAATTATACGGATAATTATACGGATAATTATATATATTAATTTTTATTTATATTTAATTATAAAAAACGATAATAATATTTTTAATTGGTAGGTTATATATAAAATAAAATTCCCAAAATTCGCCCAAGTTACCCGCAATATTTTAATTATACCTATTATTTTAATTTTTATCGAACGTTTATAATTATAATTAGGCAATTTTATCGGTTTTAATTAATATTCCTTAAATTTATTTACCATTCGCGATTATATTATTATTTATATTTCGATTAAAAAAAAATTTATTTTTTTGGTCGGTATTAAAATTACTATTATAAAAAACAAATATTTAAACCCGAAAAACGAAAAAACTAAATATAATAGGTTTACGGAATTCGTCGATTTTATCCATAATTTAAATAAATTAAATAATAATTTTAATTCCAATAAAAATAATATTATCGAAATGGCCGTTAATAATACCCCAATCCGGGCTAATATTAACCGTATACCTACATTATTTATTTTTATTTAAACTGGATTAAAATATAATAAAATTTTTATGGAAATTTTAACCAGGGCGTTAAAACGGGTACGGAACAATATATCGTATGGGCGTAATTTAAAAAATTCTCAAATATAAAATATTATCAAATAAATTGTTTTTTTTCGTATTTTATATTCGGTTAATTAAAAAAAAAACAAAAATTAATAATAATAATAATAATAATAATAATAATAATAATAATAATAATAATAATAATAATAATAATAATAATAATAATAATAATAATAATTATAATAATAATAATAATAATAATAATAATAATAATAATAATAATAATAATAATAATAATAATAATTATATTGGAAAATATATTATTTTATATTACGTTTATTTTGGTATAATTTCCTTCGGAATTTTACAAATGTTAATTTTAAAATATTTACGTATTTACGGGCTTTACCCACGGGGGCCCGCGGGCTGCCAAGAAAACTGTTACGACCAGACAGTTAGGCCGGCACCAAAAGGGCCAAATGGGGTTACACCCCTCCTAACGACACAGACACCGACCGGCAGGAAATGGATTACGTAAGGAAGCCGGACCACGTAATACCACGTAATCGCCAAAGAAATAATTTTAATAATTTTTTAAAATTACTACAAATTAAGGGAAAATAATCTTATTAATTTGTTAAAATTAAAAGAAATTATATCCGGGACAAAATTTATATAAGATACGCTTATTACTATATAAATAAAATTTAGCCTAAAATTATTTAGCAATAATTAATTTATATCCAATTTACTACCTACCCAGGAATTAATTATAATTTCACCCCAATTATTAAAAATCCCAATTATCCAATTTAAACGTTTAATTATTTTAATCCATTATATTTTACCATAAAAACAGGTTATCCGATATTTTAATCGTAATATTTTAATTATTTCTGTTTAGTACTTTATTTTAAAATATACCGAATAATACCGCCGAAATAATATCTTCTAACAGGACCATCCTTTAAACCCCTTTTATTACTAACGTTCCGGCTAACGTTAACGTTTTACGTTAAATGGTCGCGACGTTCCAAACCGAAAATCGACAATTTTAAAAACGAATAACCGAATAAATTAACCGAACTAATAAAAATAATATTAAATATTCTTTGCTTACCCTTTTTAATAATACCCCAAATACCTTTTAGGAATTTTTTATTGGAACCCGGGCCTATTTCCATTTTAACGAAAATAATTTTAATAACAATGCAAATAAAATTGCCTACGCAGCTTCGTTTTTAAAAAACGACGCGTTCGCCTGGTTTAAACCTATTTTGCGAAATTATTTGGACCATAACGAGGAAAAAAACCGTAAAATTAAAATTAACCGTATTTTCGACGATTACGAAAATTTCGAAAAATGCTTTAAAGGAATATTCGGTAACCCAAACGAAGAACGTACGGTTAAACGTAAATTGGTACGCCTTACCCAAACCAAATCGGTATTTAAATATGCCAATAAATTCCGATAAATTACCGCCAAATTACCATGGGGCCCCGAAACCTTAATAATACGTTTTTATATAAAATTTAAAAAAAAAATTAAAAACGAATTTATTAAAAAAAAACGACCCGATACCCTAACCGAATACGTAAAGCTAATAATTAAAATTAACAACCGATTTTACGAAAAAAAGCTGGAACGGCGCGAAGGCCGTAGCGTATAGGGATTAATTTTGCGATAAATTAATACCGGACGTAAATATTAATACCCCAAACCGCCTCGCCAATATAATACCGCGTACGGGACGTATAGCGGATTTATAAACCTTAACGCGATATAATATAAAAAATTTCGCAAAAATCCCAAAAATAATAAATATTTTAAATATAATAAAATAGGATACATCGCAAAAAATTGTCCTGGAAATTAAAATAATATCCCCGGTTTTATTATCGATTTTAGGGGCAAACCCGAAAAACCACGAAAACTTAACGTTACCAATTATTAACAAATACAATTTAACCAATATAATTTAATAAATTGGATTACTTATTACGACGATAATTATATAATCCATAATAATTCCAAAATGGACGTAAAATAGTATTTTTAAAAATTATAAGGTACCCGAATATTGGCAATAGGAAACCGAATACCTATAGGAATAAAACCACCAATTAATTTATATCGATAAAATATTACCCTACCCAAACTTACCGATTCGAACCTTTCGGAAGATTTAAATACGGAACCATTGGAATAAACCCACCGTATTAAAATAATTAACCAACCTCCAACCGAAAAATTTTCCAATAACGCCTTAAACGAAAAATTAAACGACGAAAAAAAAATAATTTCAAACCGCTACAACACGGAAAAAATTAACGATCCTTACAAATACAGCAAAAAACAAATTAATTTATACCGAAACGATTAATTAGTTTAATTCCTAAAATATAATTTAATGCAATAAAAACAAAACCTTTTAAAAAATCCGAATCCCACGTTTGGAAACCATCCGATATTCGACATTAAATACCCAAAATACCCTTAAACCTTTTGGGCCGAATGTTTCCGAAACAATTGTGGAATTTATATAAACAAAAAAATCTATTATAACTTTTTCCCTCGACGACGATTAATTACCGGAATTAACGAAATTTATACAATTTAAAAATTACCTAATTAGAAAATTAAAATTAAATTTCGAAACGAACCAGTAATAATTTTTACGCCAAATAACGAATACCCCATGGTATATTATAACCAAATAAGTCCCCCATAGTACGAATATATACGTAATATATATAAAATCCATATATTAACCAAAATATAAAATTAATACGTACGAAAATAACGATACCAAATATCCGTTTTTATAACCAAAATCGTATGGGACCCGAAAGTAAAAAATAAACAAACGCCTACGAACGCGCGTAAAACGCCTATATTAAGGAAGCATTCCTTCGACGAAATAATAATAAAAAATAGCTTTGCACCCAAAAATAAAAAAAATAAAAACCCATAACGCGAATTTAATAAACCAAAAAATTAAAGCAATTAAACGGTATAAGGCACCGGAAGGCGAAAATAATAAAAACGGAATAAAAAACCTTAAACGTTACGCGAAATACGATAATAAAATACAAATATATATTTTTCAATATACGATTCGGTAAAAAACCCATACGAATATTTTTCGATAATAAAATATAAAATAATTATATATTACCAAAAATTGTAACGGAACGACGGATACCTTGGCAATAAAAAAAAAACCATACTAATTGCAAACCGTAGAAAAAAAAGCAGTTTTATACGGGAACGGTATTATCGAAATAAAAACCGTATACCTTTGGATAAAAAATTATAAACGAAAGGAACGAATTATTTTAAATATTACGGAAATAAAGGACAAAAATATAATTTTAGGAATTCCCTGGTTTAAAAAAAATAATCCCAAAATAAATTGGATAACCGGCCAAATTTAATAAAAAAAACACCTAATTATTAAACGATTTTTAATTTGGAAAAGTTTATATAAAAAGCGTAGGGTACGGAAAAATTAAATAAAATAAATGGCGTATTTATAAGGAAGACGACTAACCCCGAAGCCAATATCGGAAAAAAGGCGATTATTTATAAATTAAAACCGATCCAATTACATAATATTAATTACGGACGAACTAGCCAAAAATGGCAAAATTCCAAAAAAATACCAAATATATACCCGATTATTTAGCCCAAAATTCGAAATAAAATTACCCGAATATAATTTATTCGATTACGAAATACCATTAAAAAAAGAAATCCAACCAAAATTCCATAAAATATATGGTTTAAACCCGATATAAATGGAGGTATTAAACGAATATTTCGAAAAAAATTTTAAAAAAGGATATATTAAACCATCGACGTTACCAGTAAAATACCCAATTTTTTTCGTATTAAAAAAAAACGGAAAATTACGATTATACGTAAATTATAAACAATTAAATAATATTACCATAAAAAATTATTACCCATTCCCGTTAATCGGAAAACTTCGAAACATATTTTATTAAACGAAATGGTTTACGATATTAAATTTTAAAAAAACATACAATTTAATCCGTATAAAGGAAAGCGAAAAATAAAAAACCGCGTTTCGCACCAAACGAAAATATTACGAATATTTGGTAATGCCTTTCGGATTTACCAATATCCTAATAACCTTCCAAACTATAATTAACCATATTTTCCGGGAATGTTTAAATATTTTCGTCGTTATTTATTTAAACGATATTTTCGTTTTTTTCAAAACGTTGGAGGAATATAAATAATACGTTTATACGGTTTTGTAAAAATTACAAAACGCCAAACTTTTAATTAAACCTAACAAATGTATTTTTTACAGCAAACAAATTAATTTTTTAAAATATATTATCGTTTTTAAAAAAATTAGGATGGAAAAATCGAAAATTTAAATAATAAAAAAATAATTTTAACCGCAAAACGTCAAGGACGTTCGAACCTTTTTCGGATTCGTAAATTTTTACAGGAAATTTATTAAAAAATACGGCGCGATTACCACCCCATTAACTAATATAACCAAAAAAGATTTAAAATTCCAGTGGACGGAATAAATATAATAGGCCTTCGAACAATTACGAGACGTAATGGCACGAAAACCGATTTTTAAAATACCAAATCTAACGAAACCTTTCGAAGTCAAAACCGACGCATTCGACTACGCAATCGGAGGATAATTTAGCCAACGAAATAAAAAAAGAAAATTGCACTTTTACGCCTTTTTTTCTTAAAAATTATACGGGCCAGAATTTAATTACCAAATTTACGATAAAAAATTTATGGCTATTATTCGAGTATTCGAAGAATGGAAATTATAATTATCCGGAATTAAATACAAAATAATTTCTATTAGAATTCCATTTTAGGATCGTGTACCGGAAAAGAATAGAAAACGGCAGGGCCGATGCCTTTAACCGGAGGTTAAACCACGAAAATATAATACCAAAGGAAATACGCGTTATTTTTACGATAGACGAAAACGGAAACCTTTTACCAGTATACCGAAGTTTTATAACGATAAATATAACGATTATACCCGAAAAAATACGGAAAATCTACGAAAGCAAAATATACGGATACTAAGGAATTTCCAAAATATGGAAACGGTTAAAATAATACTATAATTTTAAAAAAATACGATAAAAAATACGAAAAACTATTAAAAATTGCGAATTTTGCGTTAAAAACAAATTAGCAAAATATAAACCTTATAGGTTACTATAACCATTATTAACCCCTAATAAGGTTTGGCAAATTATTATAATGGATTTTATCGTTAAATTACCATTTTCGGAAGAATTATTTATTAAAACCAAATACGATAGCATATTGGTTATAGTGGATAAACTTATTAAATATACCTATTTTTTACCCTATAAAAAAAGCAGTAACGCTAAAAAAATCGCCTATACATTTTTACGAATAATTGTTAGCAATTACGGATTATTAAAAAGTATTATTACCGATAAAAATAAATTTTTCACATTAAAATTCTGGAAATTATTAATGAAATAGCTAAAAACTAATTACAAACTATTAACAATATTTTACCCCCAAACGGACGGATAAACAAAACGAGCCAATTAAATATTCGAATAATACCTAAAATGCTACGTAAACCATAAATAAAACGATTGGGTACGGTTATTACCTATAATATAATTCGCCTATAATAGTTTAAAAAACGAAAATACCAAAATAACCCCGTTTTATGCCAATTATAGGTTTAATTCTACCGTATATGGAAAACCCAAAATAACCATTACGGTACCGCGAGCCGACAAACAAACAAACGAATTACGATAATTATACAAGGAATTTCAACAAAAATTAAAATTCGTACGAAAAAAAATAATAAAATACGCCAACCAGCATCGGATAAAGGGACCATCCTTTAAAAAGGGAAATAACGTTTACCTTATTCGACGTAATATTAAAATACAACGACCAAATAATAAATTTAATTTTAAAAAATTTGGATCTTTTAAAATTAATAAAAAGATTAGCGATACCAATTATAAACTATTATTACCAAATATTATAAAAATTTACCCGACATTTTATATATTATTATTGGAATTAGTACCATACGGTATTAATATATAAAAAACGATTAAAATCGACGTATAAAAAATTTACGAAATAAAACGAATATTAAATTATAAACGTAACCACGGAAAAACGGAATACCTTATTAAATGGAAAAATTACGGATACGAAAAAAATATTTGGAAACCTTTTAACCATTTTTAAAATTGCTAAAAACCGTTCCGCCAATATTACCAAAAATTAAATTTGCGAGCAAATTAACCAAAAAAAAAGGAAAATTTAAAAAAATATTACCTATTATTTTTAAAAAATAAGGACCGATTAAAATTCGAAACCATATTACGAAACGAATTTACGAAAAAAATAATTAATATATACTACAAATTAAAATATACGAATAAAATAATTTACCAATAAAATACCGCGCGAAAATATTTATTTCGTTTAATAAAAAAAAATTTAAAAAATTTATTGGGAAAAACGAATCCCAAATAAAATTAAAATCCGGAAAAAACAATTTTAGGGATATTTTAAAAAGGATTTCGGCTAATCGCCGCCGTTCCTTCCGTTTTACCTTTTTACGTTTCACGCAATTTAATTCCTCCAAATCGTTAATTCCGCGAAATATAATTCGCATTATTTTTTTAAACCACAATTTTTTTTGTTTTCGCAGACGAAATAATTTCGCCTATTGCGTATAGATCTATTTTTCGAACGTTTCGATTTCCGCGTCCAATTTTAAATGTTAACAACCAATATACCGGATTTAAATAGCGGATAAATCCAATACATTATACCCGGAACGGTTGGAACGGATATATTCCACGTAACGAACCGAATCCTGGGAAAACACCTAATAAAACGTTATACTTTTGGTACAGCAAAAATTACAGGAAAACATTTTAACAATATTAGTCGATAATAAAAAAAAAAAAAAGGGCGTAGCGACGTTTTATCGACGAACGATTAAATTTCGATTTAATTATACGATTAAATATAACGCAAAAAAATTAGTAAAAAAAGAACCAGGAACGAATAACAAAAATTAGGGGAATACAAATTATTTAAAGCCAAAGGGATTTGGCTAAAAAAAAGGAAATCTGATATTACGACCAAACAATTGGGCCGGTACCAAAAAGGCCAGGTAGGGTTACACCCCTTTTAACGATATAGACACCGACCGGTAAAAAATGGATTACGTAAGGAAGCCGGATTACGTAATACTACGTAATCGCCAAAAAAATAATTTTAATAATTTTTTAAAATTACCACAAATTAAGGGAAAGTAATTTTATTAATTTGTTAAAATTAAAAAAAATCACATCCGGGATAGAATTTATATAAAATACGCTTATTACCATGTAAATAGAATTTAGCCTGAAATTGTTTAGTAGCAATTAACTTGTATCCAATTTACTACCTACCCAGGAATCGATTATAACTTTACCCCAGTTATTAGGAATCCCAATTACCCAGTTTAGACGCTCAATTGCTTCAACCCACTGTACTTTACCATAAGAACAGGTTACCCGATACCTTGATCGTAACAAAAACCCGCGTTCAAATTTGGGCCGGGTTGGGCCCCCCCATAAATATTACAGTTTACCCGCGGGCCCCCCGACCCACCTATTTGGGCCGGCGCGGGCCCCCATGGGCGGGTTTTGGCAGGCCTTACCGTAGCCAGTCCCTATCACCTCATGAATTACCGGTTAAATAACCTAACGCCGAGGCCTCTAATATAACATGGGTCCCTTATGTTTCACTCGGCAGTTTTAGTATAACACTGAACGACAAAGGGCACATTTGCAGTCCAGTTCCTGCGCCGCTTACGATTTTGACTCCTATAACGGAAGTACTCGGACGTTCGCATATAAGACTTTGTTTCAATCGGGAAAAATCGCAAAGAAGATGAACGCTTCAGCATGGTGCCTAAGATTCCAATCGGCGCTGGAGCGTGGGAAATTCGGAAATTAAAGAATCTGCTTAGTCCTTCGTACTAACAAACCGGTTGGGCTATCTTTCTGCTAACTGCACTATTTTGCTACATGAAGATCATCTACGACAAATAACTTTCCATGTTCTTAGGGTCGTTCGCTGAAAATCTCTGGAAGATGTTGGACACATGGCCAGGTGGTCCTGGCTATATATGGTCTTGAGATACATAGTTCGGGACTAATAATCACTGATATTGTCGTTATGTTCAAGTCACTGCAATTTAGCCATTTGTGGGTGTTAAAACAATTTCACCAACTGTGTACCTCCTGTCCAAATACCGGTTGCTTATTCATTGTTACATACCTAGTCTAACATCAGTCACCGTTCTACATAGGCATGACCCAATGCCAGATACGTCTCGCGCCGTGACACCAGCCCTTACGTATTGAAATACCACAAGTCGGCGAATTCGACAGCCCTTGTACCACCTTTGTCTCCACGTTCTGGCTTGGTGGCTTCCATCTGCCAAGCGCTTTCACTGAAACGTTCTAAAGCAGGGACAGCGCGAGTTATCGGTCTGGACGATTGGATATCTTCATAGTGGCCATTCACACACAGCCTTACAAGTTCACTTCGAAACCTAACATTAGTTCATTGGCAATTTCTTTGCTGCTTTACATCGGCTTATGGTGGCGCCTATCAAGATATGCTATTGGCCTGTGGGATCCAAGACTCGGTCTCGTGAAAAAGCGATGTACTTCAATACTTATAATATTTGTCATAGTTTTAGCTTATATTCAACACCGAAGAGACACTAGAAACTTTACGAATTTAAGTATGCCCACAACAAGGCAGGGGAGCTTTTGACAATGATTTTGAGATTCTGGTTCACGGGGGTATTAATGGATTTGGAAGCGAGGATGGGGTTGCAGCTGACCAGAGCGATACTATTAATACTGAGAATGGATTTATAGAAATGACTTATATTCCGCCCTCGGGTCATCTTGCCAACGGCTTGTTCATCTTCCCATGTGAAATCATTACCAAGATTAGTATTCACCTGTATTTCTTCTATCAAGGCACAGCACTCCAAAGTATATCACATCTGCCTTCTCATTGCTACGATGCGAACAGCCGGTACAAACTCTCAACGAGATTGTATTTTCCGCTCCTGCTTGCATCAACAGTTTTTACGCAAAACTGTATTTTTATTGCTAATTCGTATACGTGGAGTCTTTGGGCATCGTGTAAGTACTTCCAAAATGCCCCGGAATGTCCCCTAAAAAATCCCTCTTGTTTGTACCAAAGTCAGCTAATATTCTATTGAAATTACCGCTGTGAATTGCTTTCGTTATACTCGATAACAAACCAAGTTTCACCATTAATTTAATAATATGGATGTCGTTAATAGATACTTAATGGAAAGGCTAGATGCACCGTTATAAATGGTATAATAGTTTGATTTACAACGTAATAATAGGTATGTTTCGCCGGTTTTAATGGTTTAGCTGATCTTCTCTGACATACTTCGAATGAAGATCCATCCACCTTTCAAATTTCTTATTTTCATCTTAAATTCACACCAAGCTTAGTTTCAAGGCCCGCGGGCCCCAATTATCACCCGAGAAAGCCCATGGGCTATTGGGGGCCCCCATGCAAGGTCCACGGGACCAAGGACTGGGCCGGGCTATACTGATTCTCGGGTTTTTGAAGGCCTTACAAGTACTGCTCGTTTGTGAGATGTTCGCTTTGAAGTTCAGCCCATGTATACGGAGGACCAATAAAAGGAGTTGTTCCCTACCACCGATTAGATTATGCTACTAGCTAATCTTTCGTGATGTATCCATGTTTTCTCTTTGTTTCTACTTTCAAATATATTGTATGAGATGTGGTTTGCAATTAATTTAAGTCGAAGAACATCTTCAGCTACCATTCGCGGTATGAAGGTGTCACAACTCCCTCATGCTATTTGCTTCTATTGACCATTTCAACATGATATTCTACCTCCTCCATCGATATTTGTACCTTGTTCTCACCCATTCATATCCAGCCTACGAATCAATAGACTATCAAGCCTTCGAATTATATGCTCCGAATTGGCGCTTCCGAGTCGGGCTTGGGCGGAATGGCACGGTAAACCCCTTGCCCTGACAGATGCTTCTCCGGTCCGGTATACGACGTCAAAGTGTCGAGCTCAAATCCATTTGTACCCACAAACTACCCTGAGGCTAAGAGAAGAGTTTGGGGTTGTAATGCTAGTTTGTATTTTGTATTCAGTAGTCCAAACTGATATTTGTGAGCCCCACCCCCAGCTTGCTTGCTGGCAAAGTTGAAGGCGAGCCTAACAACCCGCCTTTCTATTCCAACTCAAAAAAATGGGCCCCATAATCCTCGTGTTCAGGCACTTGGGTCTCTTCTAAGAAACGATTTTTCCCCGGCACTACGAGAGTTTTATCCCTTCTGTTAAAATGGTCTTCTGCGACGGTTGCTATGACTAAACTGGGGCAGCTGGACTGCAGACAAAAGCCTGGATCGGTGAGCATGGGGTCAGGTTTGGACCATTCCAATCTCTGTCGTGTCTTCCTTTCCAGCAGATATCCACGGTTATAGGCTTTTTTGAAGTTTTTGTAAACACTTTGTTACTTGGTAATCTTGATAATATCACTTTTCGCTATATACACACTGGCTCGAACCCAGCTCTCCGATTTTCTTCCGCTACACAATCTCCATTTTGATACAGAAACCTCAGCCACAAAGACGTTTATTGATAGTGTGGGGCTCGTGGGGGCTCAAAGTACTTGGAAATCGCGGCCAAAAGAGGGTCTTCAGGCCTGTATAACTTCTCAACTACAAACCCAATCCTCGGGTTGTTAGTCCTCCCAGAGAGCGACTTGTTGCAATTTCCGTCAAGAGAAACGGTAATAGAGTTCTTCCCATCTTCTTGAAAAGTGTGTGATCCGCCAGGATAAAGCTTTTGCCTTTCTATACATCTTACTTTGCTTCGTTTGCCGTCGCCAACCGATTCACACATTTTAACCACGCAAGAAATTGGTTTTCGGTCCTCTTTCGGCGGGTCGGGCGCACGGGTTCTGCTTTGGGGTCTTTTGACCGGGACCCTGCGGCCGGCAGCCAACGCCGGATTAGCCATGCTAGCGATGGTAATTGAATAAAGGATGGTTTCCATCCGCATAGCTACTAGGAGGCTGTGATTGTGGCAGTTGAATGGGGTGTATGAAATGGGTTCATAGACACTGGAATCCGGACGGGGTGTTGCAGGTGAATTAGGTTAAACAGAAATAAGGATGAAGGATGTGGAATTAGATGAACATGGTCGTACTAGCCAGGTCGAATACAGTTTGTGCAGGCACTAATATAATGAAATAACATTCAGGGGCTCTGGAGAGAAAATCAACTTTTTGTACTGATTTAGCGTTCGTGAGCCCAAAATAGTCTGAGAGCAGGCATATTACTTATAATGACCGGACAATTAAGGCAGTGTTTGTTGTTGTAGAAGCCTGTTAATTATTAGCAAATTTAATGCGCTGCCAATTCAGTTGGGATTATTAGCTGTCTAGGTATGGTTATGCACACCAATCCGAGATCGTAGGAAGGCCAAGAATAAAAGAGCGATTTGTATGGAAATTTCAACTGGAAATTGAAATTGAGCAGATGCAAACACAAAGACTGGAACGGCCTCCCGAAACCCGGCCTAGATACCAGCGTTGGTTCAATTGGTTGTTTACGTTAGGGCTGGTGAAAGAGATCATTAGTCATTTACTCATTTCATTACCAAATTTATTGAATGAGACTTGGTCGCCGCCCTGACTTGACTAGGTAGCTTAACTAAAAATATTTTTGACTTGACTAATTACCCAGTCAAGTGATTGGAAAAATTAGTAATATGTCAGTTTTCTTGCGAAAAGATTTTCAATTTTTTAAGATGATTTCAAGCAATCACACTAATCATTGTTGTATATTTTTTAGCTTACTTAGCCTGCTCTTCACTATTTTTAAACTCAACCCAGTTGTTGTTTATATTATGCACATCGGAAAAAACACCTTTAAATAATGAAATCAACCTGGTCGGAAGGAAATTCGCCCCGCTCTGGGGAGTTCGGACCGGGAAAGTAAAAGTAAATGCCGTCCCTGGGTCATGTGTTATCTGGCGACTTGGCTTGCATGGTATGGTTAAATAATATTGATAGCCAGAATGGGAGGAAATAGGAGAAAAGGGAGCTCCGTACATAAGAATGGGATAAATCACATGGGTTAAAACGGATTACCGGCCTGAAAATCTAAATGAAGGTAAATCTGGCGCCGATTACCGTTGCCAATATGTTAGAAAACGAACCATAGGAGCGGCTGAAGACACAACCGCAGTATGGCGCTTCGCGGCACCAGATTAGTTCTAGTTTGTTTTGAGAGCCGACCCTTATACATATCTCATGCGGCCAGCGTAGCCTTCCAACAGGTGGCCGGGGCTGGGTTCTTATGACTGATTGCCATGGTTGGAACTGGCAATCGTTAATCTTGCCGTATCTTCCTCTGTATTGGTGTGTAGCAGGGATGGCTTTGTTTTAGATTTGCCAAATTGAAAAGGCACGCAAGATGGCATTTTTCTTCCACATGACTGTATCGAACATGTAGAATTCTTGTGTGTTTGGAATTTCTTCTTTATTCCACTCTCGACGGCAATGCCAATTTAGTCCGAAAATATGCTTTCACATTGATAGTTGCTAACTTTGGGACGAGACATCGAATATACAACAATTTGTAGACGACAAGCGCGCTCTGACACGCGATCCATCAAGCATTTCGAAAACCGACTCCTTGATGTCATGCAACTCCTCGCTGGCCCAGTTATCTTTGCCTTATAACTAAATGCCCACAAGAGCTTCCAGTTTGCTTCGTCAAGACCTGAACCTAAGCAACACACCAAGTCGAATGGGGAGGTTTGAGACACCCCAGATAGCTCAATCAAGGAGCTCTTTGCAGAGGCTTGACTGCTGGGCTCCCACCAAGACGACAAAAATTCGGAATATTCCATGTTTGGCTTGTCAAGGAATGCCCTAGTTGACAAAAAGATCCCCTGGGCAGTTGTAATCATACCGAATAATAAGCATTGCAAGACAAATAATTCACCAGCAAGTGAACAATTGCTCAGAAGTAGATGCTTTCTTCCTCGTTGGTGTTAGTTTCGTCGTTGGCCATTATTTTTTCCGTTCCCTCGACGGGCGCGAGGTGCCCCCGAAGCGAAAGGCAGAAGTGGGCCATCGTAATCAGAACAGGATTAGCATTTTCTACAAAAGTTGCAATAGTGGCCCCTGTAGCCCTAGCGTACACCCAGCGGCTTTGGGTTACGGGGCGCAACCACGATCCCGCCAAATGTCGATGGCGTCTCGCAGCAAGGGAATTCACGTTCTCGAGAGAGAGTTATCTGCTTAGCCAGAGCCATGGGCCATTCATGGTAGCGAGCGTTCGACTGTAACCTCAAAAATGGTGGTTACTGGATTAAACCGTGGCTGGAAGGATTTGTTTACCAAGTTCTTCGTTCTCACCCTTCATTTCAAACCTCCGATGTGTGTAGATTCCGTGCACCAATGTTATTGTATTGAAACTGGCCAGCCTCATACACTGATCTTTCAAAGGAGTGACCTCTACGGCGGGGAATTTCTTGGTTTATTGGCCGACAAATAGCATTGATGTGTGCCGGTGAGTCTGGAAGGACCTCAGGCCCCATATATGATCGTCATGGCGATATCAGTCATGCGTCAACAGTAATTAAAAGTTTGCAATAAGCTTGGAGAAGTTAACGTGCTGCTGCTACAGACGCGACCGGGAGGTATGGGTAGGTTTAGATTAATATTTGGTCAAGCTTTATTATTAATTGGTGCGCGAACCTCCTCTCATACCGATTTAAGCGGAGTTAACTCTCTGCCTAGAGGTTGCGCAGGTAACCTCCAAGCCTGCCAAGAAAAATGAGGAATAGTCACTTGTCCTTGTGCTCCGACGTAGCCCCCTTGGCCACGTACACACCCAGCAAGGCCAGCAGTTGCGAGCGGTAAACGGTGAACTTGTTAACAAAGTCCGTACCATATCCTTATGCCATTCAATTGTGGGTTCCCATGGTCTCAGCTGCTTCGTACTTTATTTACTGTGGTAGTCCAGGGCGCCTTGAGAACACGCACGTCTTACTCCTACTAGTGTAGAGTCAGTACGCCGTTAACCATGAAGATGGTGTTTCAAGCCTGAAGCATTTTCTAGAGTACATTGCAAATAAGTACAGATAACCGTAGGTGAGTTTGTTCTATCTGCCCACGTGGTAAGCAACGACAGGCCATGAACCAGTTTTTGTGGTAAGGAAGATACCTCCTCCGGTAATAGTCTTAGGGGGATACGAATTTCCTTTGCCAATACTCGTAGCAATAATCGAGTTGGCGAAAGTGGGATATAAACAACATTGATTCATCCGCTGGGGCGCTAGAGTTGCATGGTATAGGGGTTGAGATGTAAGTTGATTACCCGACCTCAAACCGTTTGGGCAATGTTCTCGCGAGAGCAACAGTCAGAATTCAAGCATTAAATTTTGATAAAGAGAGTCCAGAGAGCTGGTTTCAAACACGTAGCTTGTATGATGAAACACTGAACGTGCAGTGAGATAGCTTGAGGAATGCTGGCTGTTGTTTATGAGAAACTGACTTGGACGAGTCATTGACGTGGTGAGTACCTAGGCTTTGACTGCCACACTCAGATTCGCCGACCTTGTTCATTGGTTTTACCGCTCCCCTTTAAGATTGATCGCGAGGGCTTAGCTACACATTGCAAAGAGTCATATAGTAAATCATTTCAGCCACGTTGCCCTCCATAAATTTGTGCTGGTACACGACTGAGTGACGGGGTTGGGCCAGCTCCCAAAAACGCGTCTCAGAGCGTGGGCGCTGGTTACTTCGTCACCCCAAGCACGGTTGGAGAGTAGTAAATTTGTCGCAGCGATTTGGCTTTCCAGGTGGCTTGTTTTCGTCTTGGGAGGTTGTACTACCTGTCGGATGCACATCTCCTGAACAGGGTTGGCCGTGAGGGTCTGCACATAGTGATGGCGTCGGACGGCCGAGCCCTTGACGGCGACCTGATACATATTTTTTTCGGAGTTTGCGCACGCCTCCAGAATTTGGCCCAAAATGGCCCCACACGCGCCTGGTAACCTGGTTATCCAGGCCAAAGTACAGATGACGGCCGTCGACCCGACGACCACGCTCAGCTCTTCCTCTTGCGCTCAGGCAAACCCGCATGCTACTCAGACAGGCTCACAGGCGGCCCTCAATGCGTGGCTGTTACGTTGCCATTTATTTGTGTTTGAAAAGTTGGCTCGGCCCAGGTGATTAAGAACACGGATGCACAGGCTGACGAGCTGGGCCACCTCATCCAGGTTCCAATCAAACGAGTGATTATGACCTAGGATATCATCTTCCTCAACATAACGTACGTATGCGCAACAGACAAAAGGAGATCACCAAGTGGATCGGCTTATCGCTTGAAAAGGGCGTACTTATTTCAACACCAGGAACGAATAAATGAGCCTTTACTAGATACGTTAATGATAGGAATGAATCTCGACCCATATACAGCACGTGTTTCAACGGAAAGATTTCAAAAGAGTTCTTACCCTTTGAATTACACTCTTACATTTGTAATTTGAACGCGATAAAAGCAGTGGCGCATTCAAATTTGTGTTTGGCAAAACTAAATTATATAAATATGACATGGAGCAAACAACATAAATAACATTTATAAACTGTTGCCTTGCGCTTCCATTGCATAAAGCGGGGTAATGTACGAGATGGAAACGGTTGGCCGTTCTAAAGGGTTTGGAATATTTTCTTGAGATGAAAAAATAATTAGAATCATCGCAGACTTCTCGAAAGAATACGCCAGAAAATCGTCAAATTTAACCTTTAAGCTCAGTCAAAAATTAACCAGGGTTAACAGTCTGCTCTTGGGGCCTCGATTTATCACTCGGGGGTATGTATAATTACTACGGTTTCCCATATAGATTAATGTACCTCCCAGTCCGTTTCTTTAATTACATAATGTATAATTAGGCCCATGTATATGTCGAACGAAGCAATCGGGGCAGACCGAAACCGCTGTGACTATTTTGGCCCAGTGCGTCCCCGAATGCAATTGACTTAGTATTACCCATGTTAAAGTCTTATGCACCGATATGTTAATAACGAATCGTGGCCGCAATAACAAATCGCTGACCCTTGCTAACCTTGCCAGAGGTCCAAGGTTAAGCTTGTTAATGTTTAAGCCTGGCGTATATCGCCTATATTATAGGCGTGTGAGGGGCTAAGGCCAGTCCCCCTGTTACCGACAAAGTGAAAATAAGACTGCCTTACCGTCAAACTTAAGCTTGTATAAACTTTTCAACCCAATTCGCCAATATTTTGATAATTATCAATGTTTACTCTTTATGACAGAGTATTATCGCAGGTTGTAGAGTTCGGCACAGATATTTCAGCGCTGAAATATTGTTATATGAAACGTGCTAATCTAGAAAATAAGAGATAACTAAACGAGTGACGAAAGTAAACAAATGACGAAATCAGAAAAGAAAAAAGAAATGACAGAAAAGATCGAAAATAAACAGGCGTGTTAAAGCCGTTTATCCCCAGAGCTCCCATACTTTTAACCAAAGTCCTTATAACAAAGAAAATCGAAAATAAGGCAACATTCTAAAACCGGCTATTCACCTAATATTCCCACACTTTTAAAGCACCAAATAATGTAGCATTTAGTCGGAGACGAAAGCCGTAACTTTCCTGTGGTACGACGGACAGCTGTCCGCTTCGGATTGGGTATGCCACTTTTTACCGCAGCTGCCGCAAGCGAATTGCGGTTCGGCGTCTCTGCGCTTTTCCAGCTGAGCCTCGTTGGCCTTCCCGACGCTGCGGGCCTCGGAAAGTTGCAAAATATCGCGGTTGTGGATTTTGCACCCGGTGGGAAGGGCGTTGGCGGTGACGGCAAAGGCCATGGCGAACTTCAGAAGAGTAGAGAACTGCATTTTGATCTGGGTGTTTTCGAGGTTGTTGGAAGTAGAATAAGCTTTCGATTTCAATAAATGAAAAAGTTAAGTGAAGTGATAGTTGCTTGATGCTGAAGATGATGGTTGAAAAGGTAAAGTGAAGTGAAAGCTGCTGATGCTGAGGATGATGGTTGAAAAAAAAAAATTGTGCACACATGTTGGAAAGCCTTCCCTTTTATATATGTCGAAAATCTATAGAATGTGTATACAAAATAGCTTTCCACCATGTTTAACAAATTATACCGCATTGGGTTACCGAACCAACTGGTGATGATAAATGAATACATCTGTCAATTTAGAATGTCCAGCGATTTTTCGTAAGAATATTTACAAAGAAATGGCTTTTACCTACCAAGTCTAGTAGAGAAACCCACAAAGCGTAGGTTGACACCATTAACGCATCGGGATTTAATAAAATATATGGAGATCTTATATTGCCCTCTCATATATTGCCTATGACAACATGTATTCCAATTTCAAATGCCCAGCGGTTTATCATAGCACTACTTACAAAAAGGTGGCTTTTGCTGTGCGAAAGATATTGAAGAAACCCGCAAAGCGCAGATTGACCCTATTTACGCATTGAAATTTGATACAATATATGGAATGTATTGTATCCCTCCACTATACCTAGAGTATAAAACAGGGATACAAGCTAGAAATCTTACTATTAATGGAAGAAGCATATATGAACAAACTATATACGAATGAAATAGAGAATAGAAGTTTCCACAATTAATATAACATTTGTTTATATTTTAATTGAATAATGAGTTAGTGTATGCAAATAAAGGAAATTTGCTTTGGTGGTATAGATAAAAACCCTTATCCCTGAAGTATTTGCACAACGTTGTGGGCCGTGTCGGTATTCCCGATCTTGGAAATTTATTTGGAGAAAATAAAGAAAAAGCTTTTGTGGGGCAGGTATTTGAAGCTCCCTGCGGACAATTGGGTTGGTGAAGGCCCACGCATACATGCACAGTGACAGGGGAGGGAGCTTTTCGCCAGGTCCCGTAGCAATAAAAAAAAAAGCATATATTGTATTGAGGATAGTCAAAGCAAGATGAGTAAGAAGTAGGCGTAGCTTTAATAAGAAGAGGTTCAATCAAGTATTTTAATCCGGTCATGTGATCTAAAAACACGATAAATCGGACAGTTGCAGTTAAATAGTCCTAATATTAACAACTGTTTCCCGACGGAACTGAAGAAAGTTGAGTGGTGGAGGCATATTGCATAACAACTCACCTTTCGGTAGCGTATTAGATCAAGTTGCAGCAATTGCTCTGCTAAACACTAACAATGTGTTTGTCAGATTTTCCGATGTTTGAACGAAACAAGGAAGAAACACCCAAACGTTGCGGGTGGGCATAACTTTATGGGCCTACCTGCCTACGTATGTTGGAACTGAAAATGCCTTGACCAACCAGCTGTTCATATCATTACTTCAGTGGTCTACGCAGCCTGCGAACTAGGTCCTCTTCAGCTAATTGCGCAAGTGTGCGTCAGATTTACGGGAACACACATTGCAATCTCACGCTGAACCGACAGAATTATTCGTCCAAAAAGAGTATATCTGCTTCAACATTATGTGCCGGCATTCAAAATCCTATTCTTCATTCATAGTTTACTGTTTGCCTCGCTCTTTTCTATTTGAACTGCATCTGTGACAAAACCGTCTGACAAAATCTCTCTGACGCCCTCCCTATCAAGGATGCTCAACACAGACACGCCTACTTTCAACTCCCTCAAAAGCCACGCGCGCAGGGACATGCTATCAAATTTGAGCTAGACATGGCGATATTGCTTCGCAAGCCCTAGAAGGCCGGCCTACAACTCAAAGTGGCTGGTGCAAGTGCGGACAAGCCTTGGAACGATGACGCGACGTCGCTGACCGCAAAACGAGCAAAGTTAAGAAGCATTTTACAGCCAATGGAGAAAGATTTTTTTTCTAGATAAAAGGAACAAGATCAAAATGATAGCCATATTCTACTACGCGTGTGTATACGCCGGAAAACCTGCTAAAAGGGTAGCAACGCCGATCCAATTGGTTTCACAATTCCACGTGATTTATAGGTGCATAAGCCTTCCTACAGGCCATACATAACCTTTTGAGCCGATCCTGTACACAGATTTGCTGGAATTCTTTCAAGATCCATGCAGCGTTTAGGAATTAATGCTTTCGTGGTATAGGTGAAATCCCCGTCCCTGTACGATTGTGGGCGGCGCGCGGAGCAGTGGGTTTGCGTATTCTTGGTGATATTTCCCATAAATCTGCAAAGTACGCGTGAGCCACGATTTTAAAGATTTCCCTTAAACAGCTAATGCTGCGTAGACCCGCAAAGTTCAGCACTGTGCAGGGGTCGTGATCCTTGTCGCCTGCCACCATGGTAGGGATTTGAAAGGTCGTTAATCAGCACGAAGATCGCCCTCTCTTCGCAAGCACATCCTGGAAGCAGATCTTGGAGCCAGAACTGTCAGACCCACGCCCCGGAGAGAGTCGGAAGCCATAGGGTTGACTACCGCCGCTGCTGAATAAAATCCTGGCACCAATAGCATCTTCCACATCACTTGCATTGTCTATGCCATGGAGTCTGGGTCTGAGACGTTTTGTGGTCTTTTGGACCGCCAGTACAACTTTAGACTTTTGCACCTTGTTCTAGTTGGTGACCATGAGACTGACAGTCTGGCTGAAAGCCTTAAATCCTCCATAAGTTTCAGCGAGATGATGCACCACCCTACCATCCTGTGTCATACACTCGGAGTACCCAAGAGCCAAACCCCCAACTGCTTCCGAAAAACCTCATGACAGACCAAGTGGCACAAATTCCCTTCAAGGCCTCATTTGGAAACACTCCTCCGCCAAATTCGTAATCGTAACTCAGTCACGCCGGCCAATATTTGGGTGGATGGAATATACATGACCCAGGAGTAAAACAATAACAAAGGCCATCAAATACGCCTACATTGTCTAATGGACAAAGTAACCGGGCGAGGTCGAAGTCCATGCATATGCACCGCATCAGTGGCCACGACATCTTAACGAGGACGGATGTTTACAACCCTTTTGAGATCGACAGATTTCACAATTTAGAGTGTTTTGCTCCTGAATTCAAATCCTGATCCAGTGCAAAATCTTCGTGGTCTCTGGTCACCTTATCTGGCGTCGCGGAAAGGGGAAACATCTCGATTTCTACTATCGAGCAAATTGTTGACAAGTCTTCCAACTTCCAATCTCAGGATTCAAGAGATTGCGTCTACGCATTCTTTTTTACTGTGGCGTCCGAGATTGACACGAGAATAGTTCCTGATCTATGGTGATCACAACAAAGCCCTCAGACTCTTTGCCAGAGCTGTTGGAAATGTCATTCGGAGCGCTGGACCATTTGATATCATATGCCGAAGTGCACGTGTCACAATATCCAGATAAGTATTCGAATATAGGCAGCTGGATGCTTCGGTCTGACCACGATCCCCAGTACCCCCAATATCATCGCAGCCAGCTCTTCCAGGAGCGCACTAACATTTGCAGCGGCTTCAACGGTCTATCATGACGAGATTCGGCCATTCGGTTCGCTCCCGGCTTTCGTAAGAGCCGGGGCCTGCCGTCACCAGCTTTGTCATGTAGAAGCGTGGAGCGTGTCCCCAGCTTCCCGTATTCAAACGAGCAAATAAAATATAGGACACTAGGATGTGCTAGTTCAGTCGGAAACAGCTCGTCTTGATTATGAACACCGTCGACCAGGAGGTTGCCCTGGTTTAACCCTAGACTTGGAGCGGCATACTAGGGCCGCACGATTGGCCTCAAGTAGACATGAAGAGGCTCTGTCGCCCACATAATGTACACCTTTTGGTCCATCCAACCCTGGGTGCTTGCCCCAGCTGCCATGTCAAAGTTGAACACGAGTTTGGTCAGCGCGAGCCGCGTTTCAGCATAAGCCAGGCTGTTTTGTATTTTGATGAAGTCCATATTGTGAGGTTTATCATGAGGAGGATGGCTACCTGGATTTCCGTTCCGGGTGACAAGGGAAAGTTTTCCTTTGCGGGGCGGATACACCCTGAGGGCTTCGTTCAGGCAGGCGAGCACGTAGAGCAGTTTGGACGCCGACAGTAGCGTGATCTGGCTCTGGGACGAGAACGAAGATCGGATCTCGTCCGTCAGCCTCTTGAGAGCCGGCGGGTGTGAGAAGAGCAGGAAGGTGACGCCGCAGAGCAGCATCGCCGTGGTCTCGGAGCCGGCGAGGACGACCGTGCCGACATTGATGCGGATGCGCCATTACTTGAGATTCCAGTCCTTTGGCTTGCGCAGCAGACCCCCGATGAAGTCCGGGCGCGCGTCAGCGCTAGCTCCATGCGGCGGGGCTCAATCCATATCTGTCACCTTTTCCTGAGATAGGTGTGGTTATTTTACAACAAGATTTTACTAAATCACAACCATCACAACCATGTCGATACGTATACATTGCGTTTGTTTACTTCAGTAAAAAATGCCTAACAAGTGCCAAGCCACATATATTATTTGTATAGGGGTAGTAGCTAGAGGCTTTCGTTATAAATAAAGGCACGAATCCCTGTATAATTATTTTTTTGTAAAGCGCCTTATGAAACGATTTTCCCTCTTTAACTGTGAACAACGCCCAAAAAGTGATTCCCCATCGCCCTCGCACCCCGAATACCAGACATTTTGAAAATTATATTTGGAAAGAGTTTTATTTACGAAAGAAACAAGCCGCGTTACACGTGCGTTGGATATGGGGTTTGACGTTACCCCTGTACAAATAAAAATGTATGGTTTCGCAATTGTTGGGCATTTTGTATTGTACACCAAAAAACGCGTTGTAGCATTATTCATCCGGGCATGATCTAGTGAAATAGCCAACCCATTTTAGACGCTAGCTGAAGTTGAACGGGCTTCGTTGTAATGCTGGAAGAATTTTGAAAGCATATTGAAACAGTTGCTGGAGGCGGGTCAATCCTTTTATTTTATTTTTGTCAATATTAAGTTTCATTTTCAAACAGCAAAGGTGTGATAGTTCAAAAATAATAGCTACCTGAAACGACCTGGAAACCTAATGTTGAACCATAGAATTATATGTCTATAAAATGATTACGTCAAAGGCGTGTTTTGTCAGGTTCTTTTTTCCAACATTTCTTTCAACCACAAGTTCAAACGAGAAAGCTAGCCTTCGGTTACAAATTGCACATTTTAATTTAAAAACAAATTTTGAACATTTACTTTTCACCAAATTGTTAAACGAAGATGAAATTTGTTCTCTCTCTTTTTATCAGCCTTTTGGCCAACATCGGAGCCGCTTTACCCACTTCTCCCGATTCCAACGCTGCCACGCTAAACACTCGCGCCGCCGATGATATTCCATGCGAAAATGGTGTATGCGTTGCTTACAACCAATGCCGAGGTACCATTAATGGCCAGCTTCAAACCTTTTTCGATTTGGCCTGCAGCAATTACGGCAAAGGCAAGTCGCAGTCCAATGCCGGCAGTTCTAGCGGCGGCGGCGGTGCTATTCTCGGCCATTCCTAATGTCCATCAAAAATAAAAGCAAAAGTTGGAACGGTGCAATAAATGTGGGCAAGGTTTATTTAGATTCGGAGTTCTAAATAACGGAGGCAATAGCTTTCTTATTTTTTACTATTTCAACCGTCTAAATATACTACTCTATATTCGACAATTTGTTGGCCTTTTTTCACAAAGCTTTTTCATAAAGCTCCTGTATCTGCGTCCCAAGATGTTGAGCATCCAGTCAAAACCCTTGTATTATCACTGGCGCATTCCCCAGGAAGTCATCCCTTGGCCAGAGCTGCCCCCGGGGGTGACTGGGCGCGCTTGAGGAAGTAGCTTGGCCTGCGGCTGGAGTAAGCACATGCCCATCCTCGAAGCGTATCAGTCGCCGTTGAGCGTGACGACCACCACCACGCCACGGAGTCCTGAAACTCCTGCTGTTGCTTCAACTCAGACACGGAGACTGGCCATGTCACTTGTGCCGTTCGTCTGGTCGGCCAACAGTGAGACGTCTCTCGAAGCTACACCATCGTCACACGCGCGCTATAATCGAGATCCTCCGTCGCTTGACCTTGACGCGACTCAGGCTGACTCTCGTAACTAAAACCCCTGCCTTGCCGCATAAAGTCTTTTTTTTCGGTGCGAGATGCTGTGGAGCTACTTTCCCTGGTACAAGGCCGCCTCGAGTCGCCGTAGTGGCGACGACGACGCAACTTTGGGCATACGAAGCACATGGACAGGCTCCAGTACTAGCAAAGGCAAGCATTCTGTTCTGGGCGTCTTCACCGGCCAGGGCGCTCAATGGGCCACTATGGGGATGCGCCTAATTGAGTCGTCGGCTCCCGCCCGGGAGCTGAGCAGCCGGACGGCAACCAGGGCAACAGGGGCTATGATGGCAGTGGGCACGACGCTGGAAGAGCTCGACGGCCGTCTGACGGTTGCCGCATGCAGCTCGTCCTCGAGCGTCACCTTGTCCGGCGACCTTGACGCACTAGAGCTTGCTCGCGAGGGGCTAGAAGACGAGAAGTTTACTCGCGTCTTGCGAGTTGATACAGCATACCACTCACACCATACAAAAGAGCCAGCTGTAGCCTTTAGGAAGTCGGTGGTCGACTGTGCTATCAAAATTCTCCAGCTGATTGGAGAGGACTGACCCATATGGTACTTCAGCATGAGAGAGGACACCATTATGGAGGCGTCGTCGGAGCTTAAAGGGGACTACGGGGCAGATAACAGGGTACAGACGGTCCTGTTTGAACAAGCCCTTCCACATGTCGTTCGCAGTGTCGGAAGGAAAACGGAGCAAACTCCCTTCAGCTTGGCCCTTGATGTCGGACCACACCCTGCGGCCTGCATTGAAAGGTCCTGCCATTGCTTCACTTAAACCTGCGAAAAACAATAACACCGTGTATACCGGCACCCTCGAGCGCGGCAACAACGATATCGGGGCCCTGTCAGACTGCCTTCGTACCGCTTGGGCTTGCCTCGGCGGTGCAGCCGTAGACTGGGCAGGCTTCATATCAGGCTACTGCGCCATACAGGACAAGCGGTCCCTCAGCATGCTGCGTGGTGGCCTGCCCCTCTACCAGTGGGACCACCGCCGCGAGTTCTGGGCCAAGCCTCGCATCGGTAGGCTCTTTTGCACGCAGCAGCATCGAGTGCACGAGCTGCTGGCCAAGAGACGCCCTGACGGTACGGCCGAGGCCGTCCGATAGGAGAACCTGCTGGTACCTCGGATGTATCTGTGGCTGCCTCGGCACTTGATCCAGGGCCAGACGGTCCACCCGGCTGCAGAGTACGTTGCTCTGGCCATGAAGGCGGAGATGTAGGGTGCGACGTGCTACATGGCTCAGAGCCAGCATGTGTAATGCATTGAGCGGGTTGATCTGAACATTCGCAGGGCCATCGCAGTTGACTTTGCGAAAATTCCGGGACGGAAATCATGGTCCCTTTGGGTGACATCTCGTTGGACAGTAGCGACTACGATGAAGTCAAGTTTATCAAGGCCAGCTTCGTCTTTCGATCGGCGCTGGATAAGGAGTCTGGTCGCATTGGTAGCAATGCCTCGGGTTCGTTGGTCATGACGGTCAGAAACGAGGGAGACGACTGCGAGGCTTTTCCGCTCACTGCAAGGCAAGACGAATGGTTGGCGGGCAGGCGGGCCGATGTAGATATTGACGCTTACTACGACGGCCTGGCCGAGCTCGGGTATGGATACATCGGACCCTTCAGGGGCCTCGCCAGCTTGCAACGAAGGCTAGGTTCTGCGAAGGGCAAGATAGGCCATGAGCTCGAAAGCCAGGAGGACCTCGAGAACCATCCGCTACTGTTCCACCCGGCCATGCTGGACACGTCAATCCACGCGCTGTTCTAGTCGTTTCGAGTACCAGGAGACGGCTCTTGGTCGCTGATGGTTCCATCCAAGGTGCAGCGGGTGACCTTGGTTCCTGCTCTGTGCGGTGCAGCCCTGGCTAGAACGGCCAAGTTTGACTGCTCCATGTCGGCCATGGAGAGAAAACGCCGCATCGACATGATGGCTGCCGACGGGGTGCGCAAGGCGATCGACGTCGAAGGGCTTGAGTTCGTGCCATTTTCTCCGTTTACCGAAAAGGACGACAGAACCTTCTTCAGCAAACGTCACCTGGCAGCTCGCCCGCCCCGACGACAACGCGATCGGCGCTCATAACCCAACAGAGTGGGACCTGCAAAAAGCCAGAGTGGTGCTCCGACGCGCACCATTAAATACTGGAGCTGATGGCACCCTACGGCGACGATGCAGACTTTAAGATCATCAAAGCTGTGGGCGAGCAAATGCCGGCCGTCGTCCGGGGGTGACAAGACGATCCTCGAGGTCATGATGGAGGACAACATGCTGCCCAACCTTTACTCGCACGGCCTCGGCGGCGAGGCTGCGAACTCGGCCGTGGCCATGATGTGGCAGCAGATCAAAACGATGCCGCTGGGTCTCATCAGGGAAGGGCTTCCGGGCTGGTGATCGGCCAGGACGACGGGCGTGTCTACGGGCTCAATATCACGCTGCCGCAGTGGAACAGGCTGCTAGCGAGACAAGTGGCCTTGGGCTGTAGTTAACGGAGCTACAGGCGTCTCTTCCATCTGCACAGCCTGTGATGCACGTTCACAAGTCCACGGCATGGGCAGTTCAGTCCCCCGCAGGCCCTTGCTTCGTCGCATTTGGACGCGTGGAACACAGCACGAGAGGCGGTTGTCATAGTTTCGTCGCCCCGTCGCACGCAAGCGCGTCAGCCATTGCCGCTGCTCCAGATGTGTCTGTCCCCGTCGATGCGCCGGGGTCCTTCAACGATGGCGGTTTCCTCGCGCTTGTCACGGCCTGCCTGCTCGTCAGGCATTTTTTCCCCCAGCGCCACGCCCGGTTGCGTTTTGCTTTTCCACGAGCCCGGGCCTGTGCTGTCGGTGGTCTTCAAGGCTTCGTCCGAACGATTCGGAATCCGCATTGTTTTTTCAAGCACAGTCGGCAGGCACGGCAATAAAAGGCAGGGATGGATCGCCCTGCACCCGCGTATACCCCATGCAGCATTGAATCGCGCTCCCCTGCGACAAGTTGATAGCCTCTTGAACCTTTCCACGTCACGCGCTGCAAAAATAGCTGGGGCCAGGCTCGCCTCGGTGCTGCCATAATCTTGCCGCCGACAAGATGCCACAGGTCTTTTCACCCACGAGGCAGCAGTCGTCACCCATAATATCAAGACTGCAAGCTTAAAAAAGGTGGGGATCCTCCTGGACGCAGTTGACTTTGTCCAATCGCACACGGCCCTGCTTGATGAGATTGAGAATTTCACCATGTCGTCACTACTCAAGCTGTTCCGCGACGATGGCGGCCATGTTGCCCGCACCATGAAACTTCTTCGGCAGCTCTCAGGGGAACCGATTGCCCTTCTTGACTGGCCTTCCCAGGAGGGCGTTACTGTCTCCATCAAAACAGTACACATAGACGTGCGCACTAATATATTCCATTCCAGGGAGAAAAGACGTACTGGCTGTTGGGAGTTCCTGGTCGACTGGATGGCCGACCATGGCGCCCGAAAAATTGTCACCAGTAGCCGCTCCGTCAAATCCCAGGTACCATAAGGGTGGGTTGCTGCCCACACCGCCCGCGGATTAATGGCTTAAAATAAGTTATAAATTTCCAAGCAACTTCCGAGAAAAAACTATCCTCTCATAAAGCCTGTAATATGACTGACGTGATTGGAACATACGTTTTAAAGCGGGGTAAACAAGGCAATCGACCAGGTCGGGCAAGTATTGACAATTGATGCCGCCAAAAAAATTGGCAAAAGAGTATTAAAATTATTCGGGATCCTGCAGCGCAAACAGCCCAGAGACCCCCCTGCGTTGCAGACCGGGCGCTCCATGTACCTTTTAGCCACATGGCTTTTCGGCCAATCAAATCGGCCGAAAAGATCGCGCCCGTTTTAGTCTGAGGACATGTTGTCGATTTTCGTCGCAAGCGACAGAATTGCACAGTATACGCACTGCGTATGCACTGTGTACGCATTTTATGCGCAACGGCGATATAGTTTTTTAATTGTGTATTTTTTATTTACGAATATTTAATTAAATAAAAATGGTAAAAATATAAGGAAAATATCGTTATAAGATTTAAAATTTGGGCTTTTTAATAAAAAAAACTTTATATTTATATATTTTATAAAAAAATTAAAATAAAAATAATACTATTAATATTTTTAACGCCCTATTTAAAAAGTTATATACAAATAATAATAGATATAATTTCTTTTATTTTTACTTAATAATAAATATAATTATGTTAACACCCACGTATAATTTGTTTTTCCAAATTATCGTTCGTTAATTTTTTATTTATATAAATATACGTTAAACTTACTATTTTATATAAATATTTAATAAGTAATATATTTATTAATAAAAGGTTTTATAGGAGAAGATTTCGATATAATAAACCTTTTTATTAATTATATATAATAATAAAATAACGTTTATTTTTTATTTAATTTAAAATAAATATAAAATAAAGTTTAAAAATATGTAAATTTTATTAAATTTATATATAAAATACGCAATTTTAATAATATTTGAAAATATTTTTCACGTGGACGCTTATTTATACGGGTTATATAATCGTTAAAAACTTGGTTTTAATATTATTAAAACTGGTAAAAATATTAACCCGTTTCGATTGCAAAATTTATTAAAAATATTTAATAATTTACCTATTCGAATATTTAACACTTTATATTACGTAATATATTAATAATAATTCATATATATAGTATATACGTATACACCATTATCCACGCGCAATAACTTTGAAATTATATCCAAAAATAAAAATATTATTAAAAAAAATTGAAAAATTCCAATATTTATTAAAAAACCAACCTTTATTTAAAAATTAAAAGCACTTATATTCCAATTTAACCAATATAACAATTAAAAATATAAAATAAATCGTTATTAATTATTTCGTAAATTCCTATATCCAACGTACAAACCGTTTATTTTTACGATTTTTATTTAATTAATTATAACGGAATGTCGATCGCCGAATTGGCGAAATCACCTCCATTTAAGCCCAAAATAAACAAATTATCCTTAAACCTGAACCAAAGTAATCTTTAGTTTAACCCACAAGTACAAATAAAGCCACGAATTAAGCCACGCGGTTTAATTAGTGGAGCTCGCGTTTAGGGATAAGCCCTAAAACTACAGGGGGGTCTAATTTGAGCATTGAGACTACCACGCGGCTTAATTAGTGGAATTCGTAGTTTCAGGGCTTATCCCTGAACGCGAGTTCCACTAATTAAACCGTGGCTTAATTTGTGGCTTTATTTATACCTGTGGGTCCAACCAAAGATTACTCTGTAAAACGGGCGCGATTTTTTTGGCCAATTTAATTGGCCGAAAAGCCATGTGGCTGAAAGGTATATGGAACGCCCGGTCCACCCTGCAACGCAGGGGGGTTTAGTTTAAGCATTGAGATTATGGAATTCGCGTTTAGGGACGAGCCCTAATCTCAGGGCTCATCCCTAAACGCGAATTCCACAATTGAGCGTGGCTTAATCGTGGCTTTGCTTATACCTGTAGGTCCAACCAAAGATTACTTTGGTTCAGGTTTGAGGATAATTTGTTTATTTTCGTCGCAAATGGAGGTAATTTCGCCAATTCGGCGATCGACACTCCGTTATAATTAATTAAATAAAAATCGTAAAAATATACGGTTTATACGTTGGATATAATAATTAGCAAAATAATTAACAACAATTTAATTTATATTTTTAATCGCTATATTGGTCGAATTGGAATATGGGTGGCCTTGATTCGCAAGTGGAGGTTGGGTTTTTAAAAAAAATTGAAATTTTTTGATTTTTTTTGATTATATTTTTATTTTTAAATATAATTTTAAAGTTTTTGCACGTGGAGGGTGGTATATATATATATATATTATATATATAAGTTTTTATTAATATATTACGTAATATAAGGTATTAAATATTTGAATAGGTAAAATATTAAATATTTTTAATAAATTTTGCAATCGAAACGGGTTTATATTTTTACCAATTTTAACGATATTAAAACCAAAATTTTAACAATTATATAACCGGTAAAAACAAACGTCCACGTAAATTTTATTTTTAAATATTATTAAAACTGCGTATTTTATATATAAATTTAATAAAATTTGCATATTTTTAAATTTTATTTTATATTTATTTTAAATTAAATAAAACAATAAACGTTATTTTATTATCATATATAATTAGTAATAAGGTTTATTATATCGGAATTTTTAATTATAAAACCTTTTATTAATAAATATATTAATTATTAAATATTTATATAAAATATTAAATTTAACGTATATTTATATAAATAAAAAATTAACGAACGATTATTTCGATAAAAAGTTTACACGTGGGTGTTAATATAATTATATTTATCATTATTTTAAAATAAAAAACTTATATATATTATTATTTATATATAAATTTTTAAATAGGGCGTTAAAAATATTAATATTATTATTTATTTTTATTTTTATTTGTATGTAAAATCTATTAATATAAGGGTTTTACTTTTAAAAAGCCCTAATTTATAACTTTATACCGATATTTTTACCATATTTTTGCCATTTTTATTTAATTAAATATTCGGAAATAAAAAATACACAGTTAAAAAACTGTATCGACGTTGCGTATATAAGGCATATACAGTACATACACAGTACGTATACTGTGCAATTCTGTCGCTTACGACGAAAATCAACAACATGTCCTCAAACTAGAACGGGCGCGATTTTTTTGGCCAATTTAATTGGCCGAAAAGCCGTGTGGCTAAAAGGTACATGGAACGTCCGGTCCACCACTGCGAAGCAGGGGTGGTTTAGTTTGAGCACTGAGACTAGACGAGCCCTGAGATTTGTAATTTAAAAAACCTAGTAGAAATTCCAGCGGATTTTTGGAGGTTGTAAATGGTTACAAATTAATAAATAACTTATATAAGAATACCGTTAATTTATTTTATTGTTTTTACTAGTCGCAGCGATTATTTTATCCGTATTAGCAAAATATTAATAAACCACATTAATAGATTATTTAATCTCAATGCTCAAATTAAACCCCCCTACGTTGCAGGGTGGACCGGGCGCTCCATATACCTTTTAGCCACACGGCTTTTCGACCAATCAAATTGGCCGAAAAGATCGCGCCCGTTCTACAGAGTGATTTTTGGTTGGACCCACAGGTACAAGCAAAGCCACTAATTGAGCCACGGCTCAATTAGTGGAGCTCGCGTTCAGGGATGAGCCCTGAGACTATAGATTATTTACTATAAAAATGCTAACCAGGCATTTATATTTAAAAACCAAATGACCATTTCCACTCCCTTTCAAATATTTAGCTGATTCCAAATGTGTCCTTTACTTCCCGTAACACATTTAAAACCCTAGGTTTATTTGCTGCACGACCCTCCAGTGGCGACATAATCTCCCATGTAATGGGTTGCTCTGCAACAAGCGTTAAATCCCGAGGTAGCATCGGCGGCCTGGTAATTAAATTAACTTTGGTTCGATTCGATGCAAGCACGGCGACATTTGATTAGGTTTTTTAAAGTATAAACTTACACTCAGTTTTGTGAATTGAACGTTCGCCGAAAAGTCGCAAATTCCATTGCTGTAAGTGCCCTTTAACACAAATTCGTTAAAAGTGGTTCCCTGGCAACATCCTCCGGTAATTTCGTCAATATGGGTTTGGGCAGACGGTTTGCCACTACATTTGCAGGTGTTCTATAAAGAAATATGTTAGAATAATCCATGGAAGCGATGCATTATTAGTAGAAGTGACGAACTTGAGCGAAAGCGGTCGGGATAAAGGCAGCGATGGCCAAGACGGTAACGGTAAAAAACTGCATTTTGAAAAATGGATAATCAAAAAAACAATTGAGGTTAAAAATAACAAAACGAGGTTTGTTTCAAGCTAGGGTAATATAATTGTTTGTAATTGTAAAAAGGTAAGATATTTGTTAATAGGAAAAGATAATTAACGACAGATAAAGGTATTATAACCGGCCGTTTATATAAATGCATTACTACCATTTTTATAATTAATAGCAGAAATAATAATTGTAAACCGGGGCGCGTAAATGTACAAAGTTTTATTACATGAAACAATTTCTAAACGATTTTAGTTGCGGAGTGATAATAGCGTAGGCAAAAGTCCCACCACCACAGGTTTCATTTACTGTGGAATGCATTAGTTTGTGTCGCATTAGATAATACGACTGATCGAGTCATCACATGACAGCGACCGCTGAGTCAGCGTTAGGAGCAGGATAAAAGAACATCCGCGTTCTTTGGCTAGATAGCGCTACTCAACCCAATACATGGCTCTCCTACCACCTATTCGTGGTGCGGCCAACGGTGCCCTGGTGCTACGCGACAGGCGTTTCATCAACACTGATTTCTACACGTTCCAGGCCATGCTCCGGCCCAAGGCGCTCAGCACGGTAAGTCTGGACAACATTTTTACCGCACAGGGCTCGCCTGACTGATTCATTGGCTTCTCGTCCATTGTGGCCGTCGTCGGCAACTATGGCCAGAGCGCCTACTCGGCAGGAAACAACTTTGTCAAGGCACTCGTCAACAAAGGTGGACTGACAGGCCTCCCTGGCTCAACTATCGACATCTCTACGGTCCGAGGCATCGGCTACGTGGAACGGGTGCAAAAGGCCGGAATCATGACTGCCAAGATGGTTGAACGCATCGACAATAGTGCCATGCCAATATCGGAGCGGGATCTCCATCAGCTCGTCGCAAAGGCCGTCAAGGCTATATCCCATAATTCTGGCCGCCACGCCAATATCACATCTGGCATCCAGCTTGTCCAATCGGACCGTATTAACAAAACCTTCTGGGCCAATAATCTCAAATTCTCGCACTTGGTCATCGAGGTTGGCCTTGGCGAACAGGACGCCTCGGGAAGCGGTTGCAAGATATTCGTCAAATCTCTTCTGCTCGAGGCCAACTCTACGGCAAAAGCCTTCAAGATCATCCGCGACGCCTTTACAGCCAAGCTCAAGGCAGCGCTGCAGAATCCGGCCACTGAGAAAATCCCCGATTCACAGCCTTTGATAGACCTAGGCATCGATTCGCTGGTCGCCGTCGAGGTGCGCACATGGTTCCGCCAGGAACTCGGGCTCGACATAGCTATTCTAAAGATTCTCGGCGGCGCGGCCATGGCGGAACTAGTCGAGGACGCTGTGGAAAGGCTTCCTCGGGAGCTGATCCCCAGGGTGAAAAGACCAGCACCGAAGATTCTGCAACGCTGCGGCCTCCGCCAGAGGAAACGATACAAGCAACAAAAACTCCTGATAAGCAGGAGGAAGAAAATTATGGCGAGGATGACAAGGACAAGACGAGGTCTTTGTCGGATGGCCTAATATCAGACGGCACGGGCAATACCTCGATCACCAGTCGATCGGCAACTCCAGTGTCGGAATCAGCAGCTCACCAATCGGTGCCCCTAGCCCTGGCTTCTTTCGAGCCGGATATAGCAAGGACGGAGCCGATGAACTTTGGGAAATCCCGCTTCTGACTTTTTGCGCAAGTACCTATACGACCCGACCACGGGCCAATGTGGCTTTCTACTTCCCCATGACGAGCCACTTCAGCCCGTCGGGATTGTTGCAGGCTCTGGGTTGGGCTTGCGAGCGGCACAAGGCGCCGCACACTTGCTTGTTTTCGAACCCGGTGGATGTAACTACCTGCCAAGGTATCATGCGCAAGAGCGCAATCCGCATGGAGCATCGGCTAGTCTCCAAGCAGACCGGGGCGCGGGACGTTTTCGAGACGGTGAACAAGCATGTCTTCGACCTCAAAAAGGGCGTAACGCTGAGGCTCGTTTTGTGTGAGGAGCTGCCGACCTCGTACTACTTTATCCTGGGCTACCACCACATACTAATGGATGGTTTCAGCTGGGGGTTATGTTTGCCGAGTTGCAGAGTTACTATTGAGACAGCAGCAGACAGCAGAAATAAACCCCCCCCTCCCGTATATGGACCGTACGCCGACTGGTCCCGCAAACAGCTCAGCGACGTGCTCGGCGGTTTGGATCTGGCCAAGGACCGCAAGTTCCGGCGCGAAGCTCTCAGCTCATTGCCCCTCATCCTGCCACTCCTACCTGTTTCCCGAGTCGCTGGCAGGAAACCACTCAGAGCGTACGAGCTGAACAGGGCAAAGCATAAATCGAGCAAGGGGTTGCCCAGCTTGGCCGCAACGTGGCAGCCGCCAAGAAGGCCTCACCTTTCCATGTGCACCTGACCGTGTTCCAAGCACTGCTTTTCCGCCTTACGGGCGAGCAATATGTCTGTATTGGCATGGCCGATGCCGGACGTACGGACGAAGAGGATTTTGGCACCATCAGCCTGCTCCTGAATCTATTGCCGTTACGTTTCGGTGTTGCACCAAGTGGACGATGCCAAGAAGAAAGTCGGGGACTGGTCCTCCCAGACCCGGTCCGAGGTGTATGCAGGCATGTCCCATGCCCGCGTCCCCTTCAACATCATTCTCGACGAAATTGCCGTCCCCAGGTCGACCAGCCAACACCCGCTCATCCAGGCCTTTATCGAATATAGACCGGCGCGCAAGATACAGTTTGCAGGCATCACGGGTGAAGTCCCCCCCCAATCACACCACGTGCGCCCGGACGCCGTATGATATCGAGTTGAACGTCAATGAACACTACGCCGGAGACGTGACCGTCTCGATCGGCCTACAGCCCAGTCTCTACTCTGAGAGCGCGGCAAAGCTCGTCCTGGGCAACTAAATGACGCTGCGGGAGTCCTTCGCTGGCAGCCCTAGATCCGCCATTCAAGACCCCGAAATCTACCCACGGGATGACATTGAGCTTGCGCTCAGGCTCGGAAGAGGCCCCTCGGTTGCAGTCAAACACGAGGCTGTTTCGCAGTGGGTTGATGCCATTGCCTTGGGGAATCCAACCATCACCGCGCTGAGGCATACAGACCATTCTGGCAAGGGGCAGTCATGCGGACGGGCCCTGTCTAAATTCCGCTCGACTGCAGTTTACGCACGGCGCGCCTGACCCAGACCGGCACCCTCGCCGAAATCGATTTTGTCCTGGTTGACAGTGCCGACGTTGGTGCCCAGGCCGAGCGCTGGCTGGCGTCTGCCACGCCAAAAGTCACTGCTATTCTCGTTATTCAAAACACTCCAGCAGCGCCGGCAGCTGAGAACGGAAAGGAGCAGCAGCTCGCAAAACGTCTCAGCTCCAGGTGACGCGGCCGCCATTCTCTTCACCAGCGGTACAACCGGCACTCCCAAGGGCATTTCGCTGCGGCATTCATCTCTCACCAACGTCGTCAAGGCCACGATGGCGCTGCAGTTCCACATGCCCGGCGGCCTCGGCCGGCGGACAGTTCTTCCGCACGGCGCACCGGGCTTCGAAATGTCGCTCGAGCAGGTGTTCCTCGCGCTTTGCCGTGGGGGCACGTTGGTCATCGCGGACCGTTCCATCCGGGGCGACTCGCGCACATTGACGAAGCTTATCGCCGAAGAGGGTGTCACCTTCACCAAGGCCGCGCCGCCCGAGTACAGATCCTGGTTCCGAAACGGGGAAGCACTCGGGCCCGACACGAGCCTGAAGTATGTCTTTGCTGGTAGCGACCGCATGACCAGGGCGTGGTTGAGGAGTTGAAGCGTCGTCTTCCTGAGGTTGTTTCCGCGGGCCGCGTCAGACTTTTTAACTCGTATGGGCCGGCCTAGGCGCCATTTATTGTGACCAAGACCGAGATTTCTCTTGATGATGCAGTCGACGACATCCAGGGTCCCGAGTCTGCAGGCCAGCAGGCGGCAATCCCAATCGGATCGCCACTTGAGAACTGTGCAGTTTATGTGGTCGACAACCACCTTGGACTGTTGCCTCCTGGGGTGTCGGGCGAAATCCTCATCGGCTGGCGCCGGGGTCGCCATGGGCTATCTCGACAGTGATGAGACCCCTGCTAAAGGCGGCAATGGCGAGGGCGAGTTCATCACAAGCCCTTGGGCGGATTAGGACCTTGTCCAACGTTGATGGGCAAAGCTGTACTGCACAGGGGACGAGGGCAAGTTCCCGAAAGAGGGGACGCTGTTGTTTGAGGGTCGAATTGATGGCAACACCCAGATCAAGCTCCGGGGCATACGGATCTCCTTGTCGACCTCATCCGGTGGCTGGGGCTTCCGAGCTACATGAAGCCCTCGCGGCTCATTCCGGTCGGGCAACTACCAGTGACTCGGCATGGAAAGCTCGATCGCGCTGCAATCGGCGCATGGCCCTTGGGCTCGGCCTTGGAATCAGCCTTGGAGGCGTCGGATAATCGTCCGCTGACCGAGACCGAAGAGAAGCTGGTGTCCATCTGGGCGCAGAGGATGTCTCCCGAAGGCGATCCCGGCCTTGGGGATGCGCCCCTCGACCGACTTTTTTGCCCTTGACGGGTCGGGCCTGATTCTCGTCGAGGTACAGGCACACATTCGAGCGTCTCTTGATGGCGTCGATATCTCGATGCGTAACTTGTATCGCGGCCAGACCCTCTCGGCCTTGGCATCGCGCTTCGACGAGCTGGCCAAGGCGGCAAGTCTTGACTGGCAAGAGGAGTGTACACCTCCTCGTATCGACGAACCTGTGCCCCTGTCTGAATCGAGCATCCTTGGCAATTTCTCCTGTACAGCAGCCGGCAACGGCGGTGCCGAGATTACGCTAACCGGTGCCACAAGTCATCTAGGACCCTACCTGCTGGGTTCCCTGATATCCGTCCCCAAGGCTTCCAAGGTCCACGTGGTCGCCGTCCGCAATCCAGATGGACTGCGTTCTGTCATCTCCGCCATGACTCCAGCTGCGACCGCCGCCACGCCAGAGAAACTCGTCTCGTAGCAAGGATACCTCGCCGTCCCGTTGTTGGGTCTCTCCGCCCAGGTTGCCAGCCATCCGGCCGGCAGGGTAACGGCCATCCCCCACGCAGGGGCGGCACGTCTGTCCTGGAACACCTTCGAGACCCTCCGCAGCGGTGAACGCTCTCCACCACGAGAGCTGCTCCGCATCGCAGGCCCGCAACGCCTCCCGTTCCACGTCGTCTCGTCCGGCGGCGTGTTCCCCGCAGAGGAGACGCCGGTCTAAGGGTCCTCGGCCTCGTTCGTGCCCAACCAACTGGGCGCGGACGGGTACGTGACGAGCAAGTGGGCCAGCGAGAGGATGCTTGAGCGGGCCGCGCGGGACCTCGGCGTGGACGTGCGCATCTATCTACAGGACCGTCCGGTCCGACCATGTCGACCTAGCCACGGGGGTCCCGGCGTCCTTGGACGGGACGCTGCCCGAGGACATTGCAGAGGGCATGGCCCGGGCGACCATCGAGAGCGGCACCGTTATGGACCACGGCGGGTGGGCCTGGAGCGGCTGGTTTGACTTGGTCAGTGTTCACCAGGTCCTCGAGGCAGTAGTTGGCCGCATTCTTGGGGCCGCAACCCCAGTGGCGGTGGCTCCACAAGGCAGAGACGGCAGCGAGGATAAAGAGACTGTTAACTTCCCGCATATCAAGGGCATATATCGAGTTTGGAAGGTCGAGCAGCTCCACCAGCTGGTCCTTCGACCTAAAATCCAGGCTAGTATGAGCAAGCTGAAGCTTGTACCCCCGCAGATGCGGCCGGGTCAGTTGAAACGGTCGGACTTTCCGTGGATTATGGGCGCAAACCAGACAACGTACAAGGATTGGGTCAGCAACAGGCGATGACAGTGTCTGTCTCCTGCATCTGGTTCTCTATAGCTTTTACATGGTTTTTTTTTACAGGTATTCTCTTTTGTATTATTGTGCTCATTCCTCTCTTCCGTCACCTTTCACAGTACCTTCTCAGCTCGCGAATTCAAGTGCCCCCCCCCTTCCCCTCCCATCTTGCGCACATACTTTGTGTGCTCATCACGCCACTCGGACTCCACACATTTGCGCATGGTGACCAGCATCCCCATCGCGCACCCGCTCGTGACCATCTCAACGAGCTTCCATGCGGCGCCGCCCCCGACGGGCACCGGCGTCTCGACAGCCATCAGTCTCAGTTCCCTCTCAATGCTGATGTCGAGCGCGCCGGACATGCGCGCAAAAAAGCCATCGGTCGCGCTAGTGATGTCCCAGCGGTTCGTGGTGCGCTGGAGACCGCCAGGGAGGAGGCACGAAAAAGCGGCCGGCATGGCGTACGCCTGATCTTACGACTTGGTCTCGGCGACGGCGGGCGCCACAACCTGTGGGAGTACGGACGCTGCTCTGGCTGCAGCTTGAGACGCCAAGACAGGCTCATGAGAAAGCGCCAGCTCATCAGGGCAGAGGAAGAAGTAGTGGTTTTGCAGGACGGCGAGGGCGGCCGCTTTAGACCACTCGGAACTCTACGAGCCCCCATGCCAAAACACGGTCATATATGTAAATTTGTCGCTGACTGTGGATACTACCGCATCCTAGATTGAGCCTTGTTAGCGATTTCGAATCAAAAGAGCCCTAGGTCTAGATATGTCCGCTTCGTGGTGGTGTAAAGACATAGGACTCATTCTTGTGATTGCGGGGCAGTCGAGTCAGCGTATCTCAGTACTTTTTTGGATATCTCGGCAAGGGGAAGACGGTGAAAAAGAGACAAAATAAAGCAGAGAATGCTCACAGGAGGAGCGAACCTCCTGACCCTTGTATGAACCCTCTGGCTTGGTAAGATGATTATGGGAGGCGGCGGCTGAGGCAACAAGAAGGCGCGCCAAGACGGCAGTCTTGGGACCGAGTTTGTAGAGGCAGCATCTTGCAGGTACACAAATTGGAACTCTTCGTAGTGCGGGTTGGCTATTTGTTGGCAATCGATAGTAATTTGTGAAAAGGCATACTTGGGTCGCTCGTGGGAAGAACCGACAAATTTAACATTGTAAACGGAGAGTAACAACAATACTAATTTAAAAACCCGGATAAGGGTTTCTTTATTGCAAATTTTGGCACTTAAACCTGGTCCTAATGTACACGAAAACTTGGGTCTTCACTTTGTTGGGCTGCCTGGTTTCGGAATTCGACAGTGCTGCCGGGCTTTGTGACTGGCCCAAGGCTTTAAAGTTTCGAGAGTCTGCACCAAATTACATACCTAGGGAGTGGGAAAGTTGACAGCATGGTTGTACTTGAGACCGGCGTGACGGGCGGATCGAAGTGGTGATTCTAGGGATCGGTTTGGGGCCTGATCCGAACAGTTGGGCTCAAACCTGGTACATTGCACTTGGTTTAACACGTATACCTTATGAAAGGATATTAGAAGTGAGGAGCTTTTTGTTCCAGAGTGATGACGCACTTTCAGCGCAAACTTGATTCTCTCTCCTAACTATCTGTGTTCAACAGTGTACCACGAAACAAGGTAGTTACGTGCAAAACAGCCGACTAATAAACTACAATCATGAGTTAATCTAATCGTCCCTCGATTCTAAAAATCCATCCCCGGCATTGTATAAGGCTGCACATTGTCCTCGTTAGGAAATCTTGTTGCGCTGCCGGCAATATTCCTTATTCTAGGCGTCGCCAGGATGGGCTGGCTCTACCTGTCCTTCCGGGTGCTGACTGGACCATTTGGCGTAACTCAAATTCTGGGTACAGGTTTTTTCCGGTCTATCGTTTCCTTGGAGGCTCTGGCTTGCTCAGCGACTTTGGCCTGTTTCTCAGTGGGATGATATAATGTTCCTGGATCTCCGTATTCAACAAGTTTGTCTCTCCTTTCGGGCTCGGGGTCTGGATAGCCGAAAGCCTCTTCCCACGTTTTTCCGCTCATTACTTTGGGTGCCATTACAACAGTACCATACTTTTCAGCATCTGCGGCGGATCTAAGTCGGAGCGATTGGGTAGACATAGGTGCGGCTACAACGACTGCAGCAAAATAAAAAAAAAGTTGAGGCAACATAGTAAAAGTAGGTAAGGTAAGTGAAGAATTTTCAGGGGCAGTTAATAATAAGAAAAAAGTTTAAATAATTAAATAACGATAATACTGGTAATTTACACGTATTAAGAAAGGTAAATTCCCCTTCACACATTAAATATTTTTCAAATTTACATACAAATTTACACTACTGTCATTAGCCGGTGTAATATACTAATAATAATTTTGAAAAATAAAAAATCAATTTTAATTAATTATATGCGTTATTCAGGGATTCCGATAATTGTCAGAGTCATATTTCCAAGTTTTATTATAAAACCAGCACGTCGGCTCGACCGACAGTTATACCGCTGGTAGGCACAGCCCCGTAAAACCCAGGGCTGTATAAAAAAGTTTATTAATAACGAAAATAACCGCGATTCGCCCGAACGCCGTTAGTTATAATTTATCCATTTTTCCGTTAATATACATTTAGTTATTAAAATATATTTACGTTTATTAAATTAAAATAACTATATTATATGGGATTTTATTCCAAATTAAAATTATAGGTTTGGGCCAATTTAAAGTATAAACGTTTATATCCGGGTTATTACACACGTCGAGGAAATTAACCAATGGACCCCAATAAAAAGATTTTTAAAGCAATAATTTACACGGATTATCATATTTGAAATAACATTATATCGGTATCCTATTAATTTCTGGGTTTTAATTAAACGGTTATTTATAGCTTGTGTTTATTTATGGGCAGATATGCGTGTGGGTAAATCACGTGTGGGGACACGTAATTTTAAAACACGTAGAAAAGATTTAAACGAATTTCTGCAGGATTTTAAATAGTTATAAATAAATACCTAGGTAGCATTTATAAGAATACCTAGTTTTAATGCTCAAACTAGACCCCCCTGCGTTGCAGGGTGGACCGGGCGCTCCATATACCTTTTAGCTAGTCTTAATAGTCTCAGGGCTCATCCCTGAATCGGAGCTCCACTAATTAAACCGCGTGGCCGTGGCTCAATTCGTGGCTTTGCTTATACCTGTAGGTCCAACCAAAAATCACTTTGGTTCAGGTCTGAGGACAACTTATTTATTTTCGTCGCAAGTGGAGGTGATTTCGCCAATTCGGCGACCGATATTCCGTTATAATTAATTAAATAAAAATCGTAAAAATAAACGGTTTATACGTTGGATATAATAATTAACCAAATAATTAATAACGATTTAATTTATATTTTTAATCGTTATATTGGTCGAATTGGAATATAAGTAGCTTTAATTCGCAAATAAAGGTTGGGTTTTTAAAAAAATTTGGAATTTTTTGATTTTTTTTAATTATATTTTTATTTTTAAATATAATTTAAAACAATTTACATGTGGGGGGTGGTATATACGTATATATTATATATACAAATTTTTACCTGTATATTACGTAATATAAAGTATTAAATATTCGAAAAGGTAAAATATTAAATATTTTTAATAAATTTTGTAATTAAAACGGATTAATATTTTTACCAATTTTAACGATATTAAAACCAAATTTTTAACGATTATATAGCCCGTATAAATAAACGCCCACGTAAAAAATATTTTAAAATATTATTAAAATTGCGCATTTTATATATAAATTTAATAAAATTTACATATTTTTAAATTTTATTTTATATTTATTTTAAATAAAAAAAAAATAAACGTTATTTTATTATTATATATAATTAATATAAATATTTATTATATCGAAACTTTTTCCTATAAAACCTTTTATTAATAAATATATTAATCATTAAATATTTATATAAAATATTAAATTCAACGTATATTTATATAAATAAAAGATTAGCGAACGATAATTTGGAAAAATAAATTATGCGTGGGTGTTAATATAATTATATTTATTATTATATAAAAATAAAAAAATTATATATATTATTACTTGTATATAAATTTTTAAATAGGGCGTTAAAAATAATAATATTATTTATTTTTATTTTATTTTTTATATAAAATGTATAAATATAAGGTCTTTTGTATTAACAAACCCAAATTTTAAATTTTATAACGATATTTCTCTTATATTTTTACCATTTGTATTTAATTAAATATTCGTAAATAAAAAATACACAGTTAAAAAACTATATCGCCGTTACGTTTACAGTGCATACACAGTGCGTATACTGTGCGATAACCTCCATTTGCGGCTATAATCGATAATATGTCCTCAGACTAAAACGGGCGCGACTTTTTCGGCCGATTTGATTGGCCGAAAAGCCATATGGCTAAAAGGTATATGGAGCGCCCGGTCCACCATTGCGAAGCAAGGGTGGTCTAGTCTAAGCATTGAGATTTGAAATAATCGCAAAAATAAAAATACGAATTAAAACGTTAACGTTTTTAAAAAAGATAACGGCGCAAATTATTAAACCAAAAAATAATGGTTTAAATGTTTTTACATTAATATTAATAATAATATATTTACCAAAGTATTATTATTATAAACGGATTATTTATAATAATATATTGGTACGTAAACTGGAAAATTATAACAAACAAATTACAAACCAAAAAGACGGCTTATTTATAAATAGGTTAAAACGAAATCGATAAGTATTAAAATATATGATTTTTATTAAATTATTTTATTATAATTAGAAAATAATAAAATATCTTCATTTACGCCGGGGAACACGTAAATAAACCATTCCTTTATAATGTGGGAAAATTATATAATTTCCCGATTATTTAATTTATTTATTTATTTATCAGGTAATTATTTACAAATTAAAAAGGGGTGCGTATATTTACTATTAATATAAAAAATAACCGGTATTTATTTATAAACAAATATGCGAATGGGTAAACCACGTGTGGAGCCACGTAATTTTAAAATGGGTAGCAGAGATTTTAACAAATTTTTATTGGATTATAAATAATTGTAGATAAATAATCACCATATATGAAAATACCGTTTAATTTATTATATTGTTTTTACCGATCGCAGCCATCACTTTATTCCTATTATAACAAGGTACAAATAAATAAACCGCGAAATATACTTGAATGCAATCTAATAAATCTAACTAGCTTTTAATTGGGCCAGGAGGTATAACTCCGTGAGGTAAACCCGCTTTATTCAACAATTTAGGCAACATTCCTTGTTCTAGGCGTCCCCAAGATGAGCTGGCCGCACCTGTTCTTCTGCGTACTAACTTAACCATTTGATTTTGATAATCTGCCATTTGACGTAATTCAAATTGTGGGTGCACGCTTCATCCGCTCTATCATATCTTTGGGGCTCCGGCTTGATAAGCGCCTTCTGCCTTTTTCTGGTCGGGTAAATATGCAAACCATTTATGCTCAAATATAGCGTTTGCGTTATCCGGAAGGGTTGCGATATTTGTGTCCGAAGCCCTCATTTGAGGGTGTTTTAATTCGGCATTACGTGTGAATCCGGATCTATAAGCAACTTCCTTCTGTTTTTCATTGAGTACAGATTCCTTTCCAATCGTAGGGTAATAGGTCGGTGTCGCTGCCTGCTCTGGATGGGGGTCTGGGTATCCGGTGAGCTCCTCAAAAGTTAGTCCCCTTGATTCTGCGGGGGTTTCCCAATAATGACCAGTCTTTTGAAAGCGTTCTTTAAGTGTTAATTTATCGAGGCTATCGACAGGTATAGGTGCGGCTACAACTACTGTAGCAAAAAAAAGAAAGAGTTGAGGCAACATAATAAAAGTAGGTAAATGAAAGATTTTCAGGGGTAGTTGATAATAAAAAAACAATTGAAGTAATTAAACAATTACAGCAAAAGTAAACTGCGAATAACAAAAAAGGTTACTTTACATTAACATATTATATATTTTTTAAACTACCCACAAATTAATCCCAATATTATTAGCCGACATAATATAATAATAACAGCTTTGAAAAAAAAAACAAATTTTAATTATTTTTATGCGTTATTCGGAAATTCCGATAATTGTTAAAATTATATCCCAAATTTAATTATAAAACCACCACGTCGGCCCGACCGACAACCATACCGCTAACAGGTATAACCCCGCTTAAGGCCTGCCAAAACCCGCCCATGGGGGCCCGCGCCGGCCCAAATAGGTGGGTCGGGGGGCCCGCGGGTAAACTGTAATATTTATGGGGGGGCCCAACCCGGCCCAAATTTGAACGCGGGTTTTTTTGGCAGCCCGCGGGCCCCCGTAGGAAAAACCCGTAAATACGTAAATATTTTAAAATTAATATTTGTAAAATTCCGAAGGAAATTATACCAAAATAAACGTAATATAAAATAATATATTTTCCAATATAATTATTATTATTATTATTATTATTATTATTATTATTATTATTATTATTATTATTATTATTATTATTATTATTATTATTATTATTATTAATTTTTATTTTTTTTCGTATATAATAAATTAAACTATAGTAAAAATAAAAATAACAAATATTAATTGTAATGTTTTTTTTATTAACCGAATATAAAATACGAAAAAAAACAATTTATTTAATAATATTTTATATTTAAAATTTTTTTAAATTACGCCCATACGATATATTATTCCGTACACGTTTTAACGCCGTGGTTGGAATTTTTATAAAAATTTTATTATATTTTAATCCAATTTAAATGGAAATAAATAATATAAATATACGGTTAATACTAGCCCGAATTAGGGTATTATTAACGGTTATTTCGATAATATTATTTTTATCGGAATTAAAATTATTATTTAATTTATTTAAATTGTAGATAAAACCGATAAATTCCGTAAATTTATCGTATTTAATTTTTTCGTTTTCCGGGTTTAAATATTCGTTTTTTACGATAATAATTTTAATACCGACCAAAAAAATAAAAGAATTTTTAATTAAAATATAAATAATAATATAATTACGAATAGTAAATAAATTTAAAAAATATTAATTAAAACCGATAAAATTACCTAATTATAATTATAAACGTTCGATAAAAATTAAAATAGTAAATATAATTAAAATATTACGGGTAATTTAGGCGAATTTTGGAAATTTTATTTTATATATAACCTATTAATTAAAAATATTATTATCGTTTTTTATAATTAAATATAAATAAAAATTAATATATATAATTATCCGTATAATTATTTATATTTTAAATTATAATAAAATTAATATATTACGTATTTTATATTAAAAATATTTTAATTTTTAATCGGATATTTTTTTCGACGGATTAATCGATAAAATATAAAAATTTTGTCGGATTTAAATTTTAATTGTTTATATATTTGGATTTTTTCGGATTCGGTTTACGTTATAAAATAAATAAAACCGGATTAATACCCGGTTAAAATAATTTTTTTTTCGAATGGAAATTCGAATTTCGTTTTTTCGAATATAATTCGTTTAAACGTTTAATTTTTTTGGCGATTAAATTTTTTACGCGTTAATTAATATATTTTATATAATATTGTAAACGGTTTTTTCGGAAATCCGTACGTGTCGGAAAAATTAAAATAACGGCTAAAAAATATAAATTTTTAACGTAATAACGTTAAATTAAATTAATATATTTATCCAATTTTATTTACGCCGTTAAAATTGCGGTTTTTAAATTGGTATATTATCCCGTTTGTAAATATTTTCAAATTTTTAATTAAATTTTACGTTCGAAATTAATAAAAATTATACCGATAATTTTTAATCCAAATAATATATATATAATTATTTTTATTTTATTTATTTTAAAAACGTTGGTAAAATCCGTTATAATTTTAATCGTCGTTAATAAATATTTTAAAATAATCCAATTTTTATTAAAAATTCAAAATTTAGTTAAAATAGTATTAACCGGATCGTTTTAACCATTTAACGAAATAAAATATTATTAAATAAATATTTTTATAATTTAACGAAATTAAAAAATACGCGTAATAATTAAAATGGTCGAATTTTATTTAATTTGGATATTTTTAATTAATAATCGAAAATTTTTAAATTTATATTTACCGGTAAATTATTATAAATTGTAAAAAAATTTTATCCGTTTGGGGTTTTAATAAAATAAAACCGCCAAATATTTTAATTAATATAAAATATTAAATTAAATAATATTCGAATTATTTAATATATTGGTATTATTTATTTAAACGATAATATATTTTGGAAAAATATTTTACGTTTTATTTTCGTCCGTACTATTAATAATTAAATTTTCGTCGTTATAAAAATTAACCCAAAAAACGCGGAAATTTATTTTGGTAATATAAAAGTTTTAATATATAACCCCTTTTACAAATTATAAAACGTAAACCATATAAAATAATTGGAAAATTTTTTATTATATTTATAATTGGGGATTATAAACCCGAAATTCCGCCGTTATATTATTAGCGCGAAAATTAAATATATTATCGGCCGTAATAATTAATATTTTGCTGTTTAATTTATATTTTATAATGGTTTGGGCCGTAAATTTTACCAATTGTTTTTTCGTTTTATTAGCGTTAATTATAATAAAATTTAAAATAATATAACGGCGTATTTAATTATTATTTACGTAAACGGTTATAATATTTTAAAAAACGTGTTTTAAATTTGGGTTAATTTATCCGTTAATAATTAAAAATATTTTCCCTTTTCGGAAAATATTGGCTAACGTTTAAATAATAATATTTTTAATTATTATTTTATATTTTTTGGTAAATATTTATAGCGAAAAAACCTTTTATCGGTTATTTCGGGTTTATACGAATAATTTAAATTCCAAATCGTATATAATATTAAATTCTTTCCGTAACGAAATATAAAATCGGACGTAAAATTTTTCGATTTTATTTTTTAAATATTATTATATATTTTTGGCTTATATAAATATATAATATTTTATTAACGTTACGTAAATAAAAAAACAATATATAAAATAAATAAATTTAAATTATAATAAATAATTATATAGATAATTATATAAATAATTATATTTTTTTTGAAAAAAAATAATTTACCAGCCGAAAATCGACGTTAATTAATATAATATTACCGGACGTCGTTTAAATTTCCGATTTTTTTCGGATATAGGCAATAATATTATAATACCGTATAAAAATATTTATTCCGTTATATTATTATTAGTTTTTTTTATTAAATTAAAGGTATTTTAATATTTGCATATATTATTTATAAATAACGTATAATTTGCCGTTATTTCGGAAAAATTTTTATTGGTAAAATTTCCAAATTTTTACCAATTTGGGTTTTTAAAACGTTTTTAAAATTAAATTAATTTTTTTTTTTAAAATTTAACGGCGAAACCAAAAATTAATAATATATAAATTAAAAAAATTATTTTATAATTTAAAAATATATAAATAATAAACGTTATTTTTTCCGCCGTTTATTATAGGTTTATTATAATCCGTAAATTTATAATTTGTAAATAACGTAACGACAAATTCCGTTTCGGTATTTTGGTTAAAATCCAAAAGGAAATTATTTTCGTTCAAATTTACGCTAAATTAACGTTATACGGGCGTTTTTAGGTTCGAAATTTTATCGTAAAATTCGTTAATAAATTTAATATTTAAGGAAAATAATTTTTCGATTAATTCCCCCAAAAAATTTATTAATTTATTTATTATAATTATATGGTAAAAAATTAAAAAAAAAAGAAATAACGATCGGTTTATATATAAAATATTAAAAAAAATTTTATCGATTTAATTCGTTCGTTTAAAATTTAATATGGAATTTTAAATAATTAATATCGGATTTATTTCGCTTAATTTCTTTTTTCTAAAATAAAAAAAAAATAAAAATTTGGAAAATTAACGAATTTTTTTTCCCCAAATTATCGCCATTATTTATATAATAAGTTATAATATAAATAAAATAAAAATATCGCGGACAATTATCGGTTTTTAAATAAAAATTTCCAAATATTAAATAAATTTTTATTTATTCAATTTTTATTTTATATCGGTTAGTCGAAATTAAATTTTTTATTTTTATTAATTATATTTAATTTATACCGCTAAACCCGATTAAATAATTTAATTTTCGATTACCCGTTTAACCACGAAAAATACCAAAAATACCACCCCCGGATATAATTTTATTCTAAAATTTAACTACAAAACGAGGTCGAACGAAAAAAATTGCGAAAAAAATAACGGAAAACAAACCACTAATTCGAAAAAATGGCCGTATTAATAACCGAATAATAAAAAAAATAACGGACGAAAAATTATACAAAATAATTTAAATTTGGAAATAAATATAAATTATAATGGTTATATTGGATAATTATATATTAATATATTATTTTAATTATTATATTAAAAAATATTCGCCGTTTATAATTAAATACGAATTTATTAATATCCAAAATCGCTTTCCAACGTATAATAAAGGATTTAATAAATACGGTTACGTTTTACGTTCGTTTATATATTTAAATTAAAATTTTAATAATTTTACAAAAAACCGGGAAAATATTTTTAATATAATTATTTATAATTTCGAATTTGGCTGTTATTTACGCCAAACGGGTTACGGTATTTACCAAAAATATATTTTTTATCCGATTTATTTTACAAATAATAGGGTATAAAATAAAATTTTAATAAATAAAATTTATTTATATTTATATTTATTTACCTATTTACTTTCCTATTTATTTAAATTATATTCGTTTTATATATTTTATTTATTTAAATTGGTTAAAATATATTAATTTATTTAACGCAAAATTATAAATAAAAAAAACTTTTAATTTTAATTTTTTTTACTAATTTTAAAAAGGGTTGGAAAATAAAAACCCTTTTTACCGTTAAAATTATATTATATTAATTTTAATAATTATTATAATTTAATTTTCCATATTTTAATTTTAAAATATAAAAAAATCCCGTAATTATCCATTATAACCGTATTTGGGTATAATTTTATATTATAAATAAAAAATTTCCTTTAAATTTTTTAGGTATTTTATTATAAATAAATTTTGCAATTAATATTTATAATTTTTTTATTTTTTTATTTTTTATTTCGTTAAAATCGGGTATTTTAACCTAATCGGCGGTAATAAATGGAAATATAACCCATTTTTGGACATTTTTCTAAACAATTATTCGGTAAATTATTTTAATCAACTTATTAAACATATTTATATAAATTTTATAAAACGTTTATTTGGCCTAAATACGGCGTATAAAAATTTTACAATTAAATATTTTATATAATTTTTACGCGCGGAATTTGGCGGTATTTATAATATAAATATAGTTTATAATTAAAAATTTAAATACGTTATAATAAATAAAAACGCGTAATAAAATTCCTTTAATAAGGGTAAAAAATTAAATAAACGTAGAATAAACCGTCCTATTTTATAATTGTTAAATTTGGTATTATAATTTTTAATTTGGGGAATATTTATTTTATTTTATTTTCGAATATTTGGTACATTTAATTTATATTATAATTATAAACCGTAATATTTTTTATCCAATAATATATTTTAATAACCAAATACGCAATTAAAAAATACTAATACCGATATATAATATAATAAACGGAATTACGTATTATTTAATATTATTAATTAAAAGAAATAATAACCATTTTATATAATTATTAATTATTTACCAATTTAACCATTTTTTTTAGAAAAACGTTAATATATTACCAAAATAAGTAATTTTATGGCAAATTTAACGTATTATTTTACCAATTTTTATAATATTAATAAACGAAACGCCTTTAAAAAAACTGTAAAAAATTTAACGGACGAATTTATTTGTTTTATTTTGGTAATTGGCCTATTATAATAATAAAATAACGACCAGTTTTTCCCATTTAAACATTATTTTTTTGATTTTTTTAATGGAAATTTAAAAAAAAAATTCGAAAATGTTTTCCAAATCGTTAAAATTATCCACGTTTTTCTAATATTCGTTATTAATTAAAACGGGGGTACGTATTTTTAAACCAAATTTGGATTATAAATTTTTCCAATATTAATTTTAATATTTTTTAAATAATTATAAAAAATAATTATTATAATTTTATTATTTTAAATAATTATATGGAATAATTATTTATTTTTTAATAATAAATTTTATTTTAAATTTATTTTCCATTTATTTTTATTTAAATTTAATCGACGTTATATATTTGTAATTAACGCGTAATTTCGATTTTTACCGCGATAGAATTATATTAAATCGTTTACGCGCGCGGTTTACGAACAATTTAACTTTATCGCTATTATTTGTTTATTTTTTAAATTTTTTATTACGGTTTTGTAAATTTTGGGTTTTACGACCGATATTATTATTTATTTTACGTTTGGGTATTATTTTTGGTTAATTTTTAATTATAATTAAAATTATTGTAAGAAATATAGGTTTTTACCCGTATTTATTAGCGATATTTATTTTTATAAATGGTAATTTTTCAAATATAAAATAAAACCGCGATCGAATTATAAAATTGTAAAATTTGTAAAAATTTGAAATTTTTATTATTATAATTAAATTTTAAAATTCGGAAAATTTTTTATAAATAATGCCTTCCTAATTGGGTTTATTCCATATTTATCCCGCATTTTATCCAATTAAAAAGGCGTTATTACCTAAAAAAATTTTTACGTTAATTTTAATCGGATTTAATTTCGTTCCCCTATAATTTTTACTTTTTTTTTAATAATCGCGTAATAATTTTCGGTTTTTTACCCGATTATTTATCCAACCCCAATTATTACCGATTTAAATCGTTTATTTGGTAATTATTTTTTATAACCATTTTATTATTTAATTTTAATTAATTATAATATTTTCCCTTTTATAATTTATTTCCGTTAAAACGTTTCGTAAAATTTTTAAAATAAAAATAATACGTAAATTTTATACGGGTAAAACGTCTAAAATACCTTTTAAAACCGCGGATAAAAAAATATCGCCAAAAAACGCAAAAATATACGTTTTAAACCCGATAATATATTTTTATTTTTTTATTATATATTTAATTTATTTATTTAATTTTATTTTAATTATTATTTTGCGGGAAATTCGAAAAATATAACGAATTTTCGATTTAATTATCCCTAAAATACCTTTTTAACGTTTGGTCCGAAAAATTACCTACAAATATTTACCTAATTACAGGTCTTTTACGTTTATTATCGCGGTTTTACAAAAAGTTATTAAAACGTTTTTTACCAGTTTTTTTATTGGTAAATTTTTTTATTTTTTACATTATAACCATCTATTATAACCATTTTAATACAAAATAATTTTTAATTTTTACGCCATATACGTTTACCGTATTATTATTTAGGTTAAAAATATAAATTTCGTTAAATTTATTTTTAATATTATAAATGCTTAAACGTATTCGCACGTTAATATACAATTTAAATTTATATTTTACAACGCCATACCCGTTATAAATAACCCTCAATTTAAAAAAAAAATAAACGAACCGCCCGTTTTAATATAAATAAATTTTTTGGTTAAAAATTATTATAATTTTTTATTACGCGACGCCCGTAAATAAACGGAAAAATAAATGGTAAAATTTTTATTATTAAATAACGTATTATTCCGGAAGAAATTCCCAAATTTAATCCTAAATTTTCGGTTAAAAATCTATTTCCAATTTAAAAAAAAACGAATAAAACATTCCGCCGTTTAAATTATTTAACCTTATTTTTTATATCGTTAAAAAAATTTTTAACGATAACGAAAAATCTTTTAACGATAATACCAAATCCGACCAAAATAAAAATAATAATACGTTTTATTTTAATTTAATAATTTAATATAATATAAAATAATTATAAAAAATGGTTATAACCTTTTAAAATTTGCATTATTTTATTTAATTAAATATATAAATATTTTATTTTTTCCAATAATTTTTTCGTAAATTTTAAGTTTGTATAAAGCCCGCGGGTTACCCAATTCGGACCAAACCCGCGAGCCCGCGGGCCCTTATTAACCCGCCAAAAAAACCCATGGGCCTTTACGGGCCCCCATCCCATTCCTATAGGTTAATGGGCCGGGCCGGGCCCCCAAGCTTTTCGGGCTTTGGCAGGCCTTAACCCCGTTAAACCCGGGGCTGTGTAAAAAGGGTTATTAATTAAATAAATAATCACGTCTCCCCCGGACGCCGGTAATTATAATTAATCCATTTTCTTTTATTATGCATTTGGTTATTAAAATACGTTTGGATTTCTTAAAATAAAATTGCCAATATGTGCATTAAATGGGATTTTTTACCAATAAAAAAAATAAATTTGGGCCAATTTTAAGGCATAAACGTTTATATTCGGGTCGCTATATATGTAGAGGAGATCGACCAATGGACCCCAATAAAATTTTATTTAAAATTATAATTTACTCAGGTTATTATATTTAAAATACCATTGCATTTTTATCGCATAAATTGCTGGGCTTCCATTAAAGGCTTTTCATGGCTTGGAAGCTTTTTTTTAGCTTTTGCAAATAAAAGTCTTAGGAAGGCGTTGCTTTTACGGGTGGAGAAACTTTTAAAGTTGGATTAACCTGTCTTTAATGGTATTATTAAGGTTTATATAACCGTTTGTTTAATTGTAAAGACTTCCACTACCGCTTGCCGAGGTTTGATTTGAGGGGGCAGGTTTTATCGATGTTAATTAAAATTGGAAACCCATTTTTACACCGTTTTGCGAGGGCCTCCGGCTTAATGAGTGACTTGGGCCTTTTTCTCGGTGGGACGATAATGTGACTTCACCGAATTGTGATGCCCCGAATCCGGTCCGTCAGGGGGGTCGGGGTTATTATAACCAAAATGGTCTTTCCAAGTTTGTCGCTGTGTTTGCAAAGTTGGACTTACATAAAAAGAAGGTCTTTGAGGTTGATTTAATTCAGCATTTTGAAGGTTTTTTAATTCAGCGTTTTGATCGGCAGGTAGAGGTACGGCTGTTACGCCTGCAATGAAAAGAAAAAAGAGTTGAGGCAACTTCGTAAAAATTGGAAGGTAGATGAAAGTTATAACAGGTAGTTAGTAAGGAAGAAATGTTAAAGAATACGAGGAAAAGTATTAACAGTAAATGTTACACATTAAGAAAGGTAATTCTCAACTTATATGTCAAGTATTGCCGTTATAGGCCAGGAAACTGATACAATTATAGTCAACGGGTACAACGCTTTAATAATAGCTTCGAAAAAATTCAAATTGATATGACTCAATTCAATGCTTCATTCGGAGACTCCGATAATTCCAAGTTCCCAACTTTGAATATAAAAAAACACGTGGACCCGACAGCCTTGCCGTTGCGGTGCACATCCCGGGACATCCCGGCTCGACCCGGGGTCGTGCTTCCTTTGGTTGGGTAAAATTTTTGCAAGTAAATCTGAATATCTCGGGTCGACTTGGGCGTTTTCCAAATACGCAAAACCGGGTGGTCAATTACTTTTTGGGCTGGGATTTCCGGCATTTTATCCCTTTGTAAAGCGTTATGTTTACTTTATAATCAGCTTGAAAATTTATAAACTTTGTTCGTGATGACAACAATATCAAGCGGAAGACCGGTTATATCGCTAACGCAAGTGATTAAATGTTCAAATTTGAACCACGGGGCGATTCGTTGCACCGTTTACTGTGGAGGTAAAAATGGAGGGTCACCTATGGAAGCCCCATCCCCTTAACGATTAATTATTGCGTAGAACAACATAACAACGCCAAACTCAATTTTAATGATATAATTCTGGAATAACATAAGTAGCAGGGTCGCCGTAGGGACAACCCCACGCCGCTCCGGGCCTGGCCCGTCACTACCATCCGTTATGTAGACTGGAGTAGATTTATATAGCGCATTATAGCGGCCCACCCTGCGGCTGCTTGCGCGGAGAACCGGCATATCCGGCGTCAATAGACACTTCTATTGCTACCACTACTAGTAATACTTCAGGCCCTTTGACGGCCTTATAGCCGCAAGAGACCCTAGGTTTGGCGAAAACGTTTGTCAAGTCCTCCCGAACATGCTCAGTGAATCTGCCAGAGAAAACGAAAAAAAAAGATTGATTTGGTTGTTATTAGCTGTCGCTAATATAAAGCCCTACTTGGGAAAATCGAACTGCCATAATGCAAAATGCTTGTGGTAGAAATGTGCGAATGGAGGATATATTTTATCCGTTAGAGGTTTGGGATAATATGCTTGACCTTTTGAAATGAAATGGAAGATAGACATTGCTTTTGTGCTGAGAGTCTCATACAGTTGAAGAACGTTTAGGAAAAGCCAAAAGGAAGTAACCAAAGCTATGCTTTAAACCACTACAAGAACGCCGGTAATATGAACCTTCGTCTATAGATACACTTCTCCAGTGGGCCATCAGTCAACGGTGAACAAAATTTCCATTACAGGGTTTGAGCCGTGATAAATACCTTAGTATAGTTGACATTATACAAAAGTAATACCATGAAAAGCATGCGTACTAGATAGATCCAATCGAAAATTTCTCAAATGTAATCTATGTTCAAAATGGGCGATATATGTATTTGATTTAGTTTCCAATACGCCGCCCTGTGTAACTCGACCTTTCCTTTTTTTACCCCTATATTTGTTTGTTAAACTGACACAACCTGCTTCTCAAAGCCACCTTTTCGGCAAACTTGGTTATGGGAACCGCTTCCAAAACATCAAAAAGGGCAATGTCAGACTTGACATCCCTCTGGATCCAATTCCGAATCTCCATAGCCACAAGTGAATCCACTCCGTACATGAACAAAGGCCGGCTGGGATCAACCTCGGAGGCAGGCATTGACACGATGACTGAAATTTTATCCACTAACCCGTCGATCAAGACCGACACCGCCTCTTCCTTGGACTCGACTGTGGCCAGCCTCTGTGCCATGGTGACGGCTCTAACCTTGGCCGGGTTATCTGAAGAGTTGGAGGCAGTGTTCGATCGCACTGCCGCCAAGTGGCTAAACCGCACGTCCTCAACCAGCCAGTTGGGCACATCCAAGCCGGCGTTCTCGAAGGCGGCGGCCGTGGCGAGACCCACGCTGACTTGCGCCGGGAAAGTGCCCCGGCGCCGCTCTCCGTTGATGGCTGCCTTCATCAGCGCCAAGAACACCGGCTCTCGAATACCTAGGAGCTGCTCCCACGCGACCAAATCACCTGTAGCTCCGGTCTCGGCCAGCACGCCGACATCGCGCATGATACCGAGGTCGACGGCGCACCCTGCCATACCTAACGCTCGCCGGTGGTGGGCGAGTGCGTTTTGGAACAAGTTTCCAGCCGCGTAGTTGGCCTGGCCTCGGTTGCCAATAATTCCCGAAATGGACGAGCACATGATGAAAAAATCGAGCGGTCGCTCCGGGCCGAAATAATGATGCAAGTTGCGTGTACCGTCGATTTTGGGCTCAATGGCGTCGGTCCACTCCTCGTGGGTCATTTTCTCAAATATACCGTCGCGGAGGACCATGGACATCTGGAAAACACCTCTAATTGGCGGCAAATCCTGGCTGCAGCGTTCAAGGGCTTTGGCCAGCGCCGTTGGGTCGGCGACGTCGGCGGCATAGGCGCGGACGGCCGCGTGGGCGGAAAGAGCGTCGACTACTGCTTTGGCCTCGGGGTTTACGGCCCCCGAGCGCGAAATGAAAGCAATATTGCGAGCGCCAGAGGCCACCAGCATGTTGGCCAACGACCTGCCGAGCCCTCCCAATCCACCAACGAGCAGGTACGTGCTGGTCGCATTTAATCGCAACGCGACACTGGGTTCCAGGACGATCGGTACCTTGCCGTTGCTGTCGAAAGACAGTACGATTTTACCGCGGTGTTTACCGCTCTGCATCAGCCGGAAAGCATCTTTAATGTGGTCCACGGGCATTACGGTTAACGGGGTTGGGGCGCTAAGGGCGCCGCTGCGGATGAGATGGAATGTGTTGCGCCATATTTCGGACATGAGATCCGGGTCGCTGTTGAGGATTTCGAGCAGGGTAAAGCAGGTAAAGGTAATACCGTTGGCAAACGGCGCCATGTCGAGCCTTGTGTTTTCGCCAACGTCACGGCTGCCCAGTTCGACAAATGTGCCCAAAGGGGCGAGGCAATACTAGTTTTGTTTAGCCATGGAAAGAACGTATATGGGATAGGTGCTCAAATTTAACATACCAAAGATTGACGGAGAAGCTCTCCGGAAAGTGAATTAAGCACGCAGTTTACCCCACGACCGCCGGTGAGGCGTTTCAGCCCCGTAACGAAGCTAGCGTTGCGGGAGCTAAATATGCGCTCCTCGGGAATGTTGTACGTTTTGGTGATGAATTTCCGTTTTTCGGCAGATCCCACGGTAGCGTAGATCTCCAGGCCCAGATGGCGAGCGATTTGAATGGCTGCCTGGCCAACCCCGCCAGCTGCAGCGTGGATCAGCACCGACTGTCCCTTTCGCAAACGGGCCAGGTTAACCAGGGCGTGGTACGCGGTGGTGAAGACGACGGGCAACGCCGCACCGGTTTCGAAGGACATATCATCAGGCATTTGGGCGCACAGTATCTCGGGCGTGCGCGCTACATTGGCGTGCGAGCCTAGAATGTGGGCGCTGACACGGTCGCCTGGTTTTATGCCCGTCACCTTGCTTCCTGTTCTGAGCACGACACCCGCACCTTCGTATCCCAGGTACGGGTAAGTGATTATACCCATCGAGATCATAACATCCCGGAAGCTGTTGTTTGTTAGCAGGGTACTGGGGCACGGGAACAAAAAAAAGGGCGTAAACTTACTTCAACCCGGATGCTTGAATCTGGATCTCAACCTCGTCGTCTTGCAGCTTTCCATAGCTTTTTGTGGGTGCGAAGCGTAGCGTGTCGAGCAGACCAGGCTTGGATATTCCTAGGCACAATGGAAACTCGCAGTCTTTGATGGATTCCATGTGCGGAGCGGTGCCGGCGTGGGAGGAGACCTGGTTACAAAACTCCTTGTCTTCATACACTCTGCTGACTTTAAGTAGCCCGTCCTCTTCGAGGAACTCGTTATCGACACTGGAGCCGAACAGAACCTTGGTAGCCAGGGCTGGCCCGTTTGCTAGGCTGCGTAGGTGTAAGGCTTTCAAACTCTCATTGCCAAGCTCCCGCCGGACTACACGCAGGACGCCGTCAATAACAAACGCGGATGGCCCCTCGAAACCGGTGATCCAAACAAGACTGGTAGCTTTTACCAGGAGATTCTTGACAGCGGCAAAGTCTAGCTGCGACAGCTTGTCCATACAAGGGGTCTCTAGCTCCAAAAGGCTGACAATTGCTTTGTTTGAAAATGTGTCCGGGCCCAAGTCCGGTTTCCAGGTGACGATGTGTGCTTTATATCCTTGGCTGCTGACCATGGATACCAAGTCGCTGGAAAATGATGTAACAGCGGCGCTCGCTGTGGCTGGCTCGATGATGAGAACCTCTTGGAGATGCTCGAGGTCTCCATTCGTATGTCCATTTGTGACTTCAGGGGCTGTGAAGATAGCAATTGAGCCTGTGTCGTCCGAAAAGAGGTCGACTTTGCCGTCGAGTGACAATGGAAACCCGCAGATTAAACGTCCGCCTGGCTTGACATGACCCAAGAGGGTCTCAAGACTAGATTGGTTCTTGAACCATTCACTGCAGTTTTGCCCTGCAACGACGAGGTCAAAGGTCTTGTCTGGCTTGCTCCCGGGTTTGAGCTCCATAAAGTCTTTCCCAGAGCCAGCCGGTGAGCCTCCCGTAACGGCGTACATGATTTGCTGTGACGGACTCAAAGCGACATTCTTCGTTATTAAACTGACGCTCGAGTCCTTGGGGTTTTCGGCAAAAACCTCAAGCACGGTCGTAGGTGACTCGTGCAGTATCATTCGCGCAACCTAATCCTTTGTTAGTTACAGCCTGGATGTTTTTTTCTTTTTTTACTGAACTTGGCTTTATCACTAACCTTTTGCAGCTTTTCATCGGACGTCAGACCGGAATTTGTGATGATCGTTTCCAGCTGCTCCTTCGTCAGAAGCTTAAAAGAAGCCTCCTGCCGCGTCTGGTAGCATAGTCCCGGCACTTGGGTTTCCTCCTCGACGTCTGCATCAGACGCTATATCGCTCGTGGCGCGGTACCCGCGAATCTTCAGGTAGCAATCAGTCGATGCATCATCAAAAACGTACATATCCGACTCGAGATCGTTGACGGCATATTTGGTTGCAGTTGAACACCCACGCAAGGGTGTCCCAGTCTCGAACGGCATGTCTGCAGAAATCTCCAGTTCTTGGAAGCAGACCGGGATATACGGCTTTGTGGGAGGTGCCCCCGGACCCCCATAATACGCCGCAAAAGGGGTGGACAGAATGGAGTCTAGGGTGGTTGGGTGGATCAGATGTGGCCGTCCGGGGCGGCCTGTGTCGAAAGTCTCTCCTGGGTCACCAATAGAGGCCTCGTATACGGCCTGACCCGGTCGGAAACGGAGTTTCTTTACGTTGCGGAATGCCGGCCCGACCGCGAGACCGACGTTGGCAAAGTCCTGGTAAAACTGGTCAACAGGCAAATCGTATTCGCATGCGTCCATTGCGGTTCTATATTTGGCGAGAGAGGAGACCACGGCAGCATTCTCCTCGCGTTTCGCCATGGTTTCCAAGTCGCCATCCAAGTAGTACTCGACCCGCATAAGACCGGTGCAATTCTCACGCAGCGGTATATCTGGACCACCAGACGACGAAATGGTAAACTCCTGCCACGCGGCCGGGCCCGAGGTTTTCGTGCCCAACTGGTGAGGCCTGCAATGTACCACAAACTCGGTGGCCTTGTCGAGAGAGACCATGGCCGCCGAAGCAATAGTTACGTCGCGCAGCTTGATGCTTCGCATTTTGCGTCCGGGTTCTGCCAATTGGCAGCCTGCTTCCAAAGCCATGGCAATCAGGCCAGCTCCGGGATATATCACGACCCCGGTGACTTTATGATCACGGACCCAATTTTCCTGGTCGAGGTGAAGATAACCTCGCCAAACATGTTCTCCTGGGGTCATAGACGGCATGAGGGCACCCAAAAGGCTGCTTTGAGGATGTGGGCGCATGTTATGTTCCCGACTCACGCGAGGGGTGGCATCAAATTTTGCCGTATGCAGCCATGGGTACGGTGGAAGGTTTGTGAGCAACACTGCGCCTGGGTCGTCGTTGACCTTGGCCAAATCCACGGGGACACCGGCGACAAACAAGTTGCCTGCCAAAGATAGTACCATGTCCTGGTCGTCCATGCCGCGCGAAAGCGAAGACAGGTATTGGACGCCTTGAACCGAAGCTGCACCAAGAATCTCTTTGACGCTTTGCTTCAAAGCACTGTGAGGCCCGATTTCCACAAGTAGGTCGATTGCAATATCGCCCTGTTCGTCGGCTGGTTGCACGAGCTCTTTCAACGCGTCCGAAAACAACACAGGCGAGACCAGGTTTCGGCCCCAGTAAAAGCCGTCCAGGTCCGCTGCCTGCACCGGCATGCTTTCCACGCTGGACACCATAACCACGCCACTTTGTGAAGCATTATCGCCCGGTCGGATGTGCGTGAGTGCTTGGACGTACTGGGGGTAAACGTCTGACATATGTTCCGAGTGGTACGCCATGTCGACTTTCAACTTGGCGGCGAAGACCGAAGTGCCTTTCAGGCGGTCGTATAACTGTTCGATGGCCGCCATATCACCTGAGATGGTTACACCTGATGGTGAGTTGATACAAGCAATAGTTAAATAACCGGCTGTCGATTCGGAAATGAGCTCCTCTGCCCTTTCAGGAGAACAACCGACGGCAATCATTCCTCCTCTGGGCTCCTGAGACGCAGCTGCCATGGCATCACAAAACTTGCCGCGGAGGTAAGCCACCTGAACAGCCTCTTTGGCAGTTATAAACCCTGCACTGTATGCCGCTGCGATTTCGCCACTCGAGTGACCTACCACCTTGGATGGCGAGACGCCCCAGGTAGCCAACAGGTCGACTATACCGATTTGAAGTATAGTGCATAGAGGCTGGCTTAGTTCTGGAGATTTAATCCGGCTGGATTCGGCGGGCTTTGCGAGCTCTTCGGCTGCGTTCCAGGGGCAACCCAATTCCTTCAAGTAAACTTGACACTTTTGGAAACTAGACTTGAAGACAGCAAATTCTAAAGCTACAAAGTCAGCACCACTGTGGCCACAGCTTTCAAAGGAATTAGGAGGGCCGACATACCCATAAGTTTCAAACCCATCAAGGGCCACTGCGCACCCTGCCCCGTGAAAATAAAGCCTACCCTCGGGGCAGCGTTGGACCTGGTCGCGTCTTCGCTCGTCAGCGCGAGCAGGCGCGTGCGCAGGTCGGCCAAGTCCTCGGCGACGCAGAACTTCTTCCACTGGAAACGCGTCCGCTTGTTCCCTAGGGTGTAGGCAAGGTTGGCGGCGTAGGCGGCGGAACCGTCGCCAGTCTTTTCCATGTGCTCGGCCATGGACCGCGCAACGCGCACCAGGCCGTCGCGGTCTCTGCTGCTGAGCACAAAGAGTCGTTTTTTCTCTGCTGACGGGCCGACCGTCACGGACCGTGGCTCAGGGGCGCTCTCGATCACGAGATGTGAATTGGTCCCGCCGACGCCAAAGTTGTTGATGCTTACCCGTCTCGGTCCTCTGGTTGGCGGCCAAGGCATTAGGGCTGTCGGGACGTGAAGATTCCATTCTTGGAGTGGGATCTTGGGGTTTGGGGTGCGGAAGAACATTTGTGGCGGGATGTATCCTTTCTCCAGGGCGAGTATTGACTTAACCAGTGATGCTACACCAGAAGCCCCCTCTAAGTGTCCAATCTGGCCATGAAGAGAGCGTTAGCACTGGTAACTTCTTCGAACACAATAGAACGAGGACATTATATCATACATTGGGTTTTACGCTGCCAATAACCAGTGGTTGCGACCTCTTCGCCTTTTGGCCAAGGGTCTCGTATATTGCTTTGGTCTCGATGGGATCACCAGCTTTGGTTCCTGTGCCCTATTTCAACACTAGTGAGCTTTGTTGTTCCTGCATTCGGGAGGGCTGAAATGGTAAACTCACATGGCATTCGACGAATTGGGTATCGCTCATATCCAGGCCTGCCTTGGCGTATACCTCCCTTATCAAATCTGCCTGGCTTTCAGAGCTGGGCATAGTAAATCCCTGCGTATAGCCATCAGAATTAACACCCGATCCGCGGATTACCGCGCGAATAGGGGCATTATCCCTGATAGCGTCGTCCAAACGCTTGAGCAAGACTATACCACAGCCTTCCCCGCGTCCGTATCCATCCCCCGATGCGTCGAACGATTTGCAGCGACCATCTGGCGACAACATTGTCATGTTGGTATAGTACGTCGGAAAGTCCGGGTTTAGCATGAGATTCACTCCGCCGGCGATGGCCATATCGCTTTCTCCCGACAGCAAGCTTTGGCATGCCATATGTATAGCAACGAGACTAGAGGAGCAGGCCGTAGCGACTGTCAAACTGGGCCCCTTGAGATTATAAAACCATGAGGCGCGGTTGGAAAGCATTTCGGTATTGATTCCGAGGACGGTGTAGCGTGGTGAGACTTCGGTATCCCGAGCAATAGAGTCTCGATAATCGGATGAGGACGACCCGATATAGCAGCCCGTCTTGGTACCGGAAACGGTATCGAGGGTCAGCCCCGAACTCTCGAGGGCTTCGTATATCAACTCTAAAACCAACCGCTGCTGCGGATCTAACGCTAATGCCTCTGCCGCATTGATGTTGAAAAAAGCCGCGTCAAATGCCCGTATATCCCTCTTCAGGAAATGAGCTTCCCTAGCCGCAATGGTCTGGGGTTTGTTAGATCCATGGTGATGGAAAGCATCTGCATTCCATCTACCAGTGGGAAGTGATCTGGTGTCTAGTCAATGTTAGCACGCAATTGTAGCAAGTCCTGATGGATGCAAGCAGCATACCTTTTTGCGCTAAGAGCTGCTGCCAAAGATCTTCGGGGCAGGAAACCTCATCTGGGAGGCGGCATGCAAGACCAATGACGGCTATAGTGGGTGCCATGTTGATAATGGTCGGGATAAAGGCAGCTCGGAATATCCCCAGACAAGCAGGATGGGAAGGCCCAATTGGTATAGTGGGCAAAAGTAATCTGAAAGACGCGATCAAACCGGTATCCTTTGGGTTTGGGCTGTCATCTTTACTTATGACGCGCTACTTCTCGGACCTTATGTCTATCGATCCCGGTCGGTCAATCTAAACTTGTTATTGGGAATCACACGCATTGGAGTTCATTTGTTATGGTCCTCCAAAACATCGTAGAAACGAACCACCATTACCCTGAACCGAAGCAGTGATCGCACCCAACAGCCAGAATAAACTTTAGTTACATGCGGACAAACCCCCTGCCAAGCAAGCCTTTTACCGTATGAAGGTAATCAGAGTAAGCTGTGTAACATGTTTCTCCTTTGTATTTGATAACATCATCACTTACTCGTAGTACACCACGTCATGCGTCCGATTGTTGCTTTTCAAGGCTTATCCGACGGATTCACTCAGCGGTTGAGGTGTACTACGCAACCCAGTCGGAACATGCTTTTCTAGGTAGAAGGTTGTTGGATTAACAACTTTTGAAACGATGTGTGTGAAACTATGGAATGAAGTGGGTTGGGTTATTTGAGAATGTTCAAATTTCTCAGCTTGACTCTCGACACGGCCCACAAATCCGTTTCACGTTATGCCCTACATGCGGGCTTCGGCATTGTTGACCGAGATCTGGGTATGATGAGCATAGGGGTCTCGGTGGATACTAGGGTGCATATTTGAGTTTGGTGAAAGCGCTCAAATACAGGGAACGCCCTGGTCCTGTGGTACATCTGAGCCCTAGAATGAACTCGGACCCTCAAGGATAGGGCTGATATTCGCAACCTCCCTGGTACATGGCCCTTGCCCGCATACCTTCATCAAATTCAAAGTGTCCATCGGCTCAAAGATCCTCGTCGGCCTTGCGGGTCCAGAGTCAGTCTAGTGTTCGTGCGTATAAAAGTACAAGGCAGGTAAGCGCAAAGGTACGGAGCAGTTCCGAGGTGAAACTGTCTTAAATCATTACTATATATATCTGTAAAACATGATTTTCGCCTTTTATCTGCTTGCATCTACCGTGAACCACGGCGTGGGGTTCTTTTGTTTCATTTCCAACCGACGAATGTCAATGTCACAAGTGTAAGTTACAGGAGGATTACGAGGTAATGCGTTCAGTGCTATTGCATCATGACGGATCATCGACCCAGTTGAACGGTACGTGTTATAGGTTGAATTTTAATGCCTGCTAGTAGTAACGGGATATTTGAGGGAAGCATCATCATGGTAATCAGAAAGTATCCCCCGTGATCAAGCTCAAGTCAAGTAAATATCAATTCTAGAAAGGCAGAGTGGTGGCCTTTTCCCCCCAAGTTATTGCTACTTTGAAAGGTATATCATATATGTTACACTTTTGTTTTTCGATTCATCATTCCCAAGCTGCTCAGCTTCGAATATCTCCTTCTATTGCAAGTTATATAACGATACCTCCAAAGCGCTAGCACCTACTAGTTATTCGCATCAAATATTATGTCGGCGAGAAAAAATCAGTCTCAGGTTCCGCCTCCACAGGTGGACTTGGAAACTCTGGGAACAGAATGCCAGCAGCTGGCAGCCAAACTGAAGGAGCATCTGTCATCCAACGGCCATCAGCAACCATCTTTTGAATTCAGCGGCCCAACTTCGTATCCCAAATTGAGCCCAGAGATTGATGGCGCTAGGCAGCGGCTCCGCGAAGCTTGCAAGACGCTTTTGGAGCTGGCTTCCGAGCCGGACGAGGTTTTGACCGAGGACCTTTACAACAAAGTCCACGACCTGAATGCCTTTGCGTACGTATCACGATTCAAGATCCCAGAGGCCATACCAATCCAAGGAAGCATCAAGTACTCGGAGCTTGCCTCCAAAACCGGCACCGGTATCGGCCAGCTGAAAAGGGCATTGCGACACCTGATGACGCTGCACGTATTTGTTGAGCCGGAGCTCGGATCTGTCGCCCATACGGCGTCATCCAAACGGCTGGTTGAGTCGCGTGGGGTGCGGTTGTACAATGACTTTGTTAGCCGGGACACGTTCAAGCTGGCAGCGTTCCAGGTGGACGCCATCGACCGCTGGGGCCATGACAGTGGCGAGCCGGACCAGGCTGCGCACAACATCGTTTATGGCACCGACAATCCGCTGTTTGACTACTATGGCGAGAACCCTGCCCGGATGGCCGAGTTCAGCGAGCTGATGCAATTCATGGCCAGTTCACGCTTCCAAAAGGCGGACCATTTAGTGGAAGCCTTTGACTGGGCCGCCCTCGGCTCTGCAACACTGGTTGACATGGGCGGCAACGTCGGGCACTGTGCCGCGCAGGTCGCGCTCGCCAACCCCGACATGAGCTGTGTGGTGCAGGACCTCCCCGAGGTGGTGGCGCGGGCCCTCAGTGACGACAATTCAGCCGTGCCCGCTGAGCTGCGAGGACGCGTGACCTTTATGGAGCACAGCATCTTTGCGCCGCAGCCGTTGGACGCAGAGGTGTATCTGTTACGCATGATCCTGCACGACTGGTCCGACGACAAATGCGTCACCATATTGGGCCACATCGCCGTCGCTATGGGTCGCCGGCCTGGCTCCCGTTTACTCGTCATGGATACGGTGCTCCCACAACCTGGGGAGTGGCAGACGGTCGTTGAGCGGCCCATGCGGTCCATGGACATGCAGATGTCGCTCATGACCAACTCCAAGGAGCGAGATTTCAGTGAGTTTGAGTCTCTATTCCGGCGTGCCGACCCTCGTCTGGTCATCCGCAATGTTTTTAAGCCGGTGGGGAGTCTGATGTCTCTGATTGAGGTGACTTTGGGATCGGATGCTGGTCTTTGATAAGTTTTTGTCAACTTTGAAGTTTTCAACTTGCCAATCTGTAGATATAGGGCCATGTATGTTATCAAGCACCCAGAGTTTCAATTCCGTCCATATTCACAATTTCCAGTTAGTTTACCACTGCATACGGTAGCTGCCCACTGCCAATTTACTGTGCGCTCGCTTATGCATCTCGTGTTGGCGTTTACGGATTGCGAGTATTTACCAGGGATCTGTAGCCAAAACATCAGGTTGCGTGACTTGCAATACAGCTCCTTAAAGAACATGGATTGCAGGGCTCCCACACCTTGTTTGCCAATTCAATGAAGCTAAGACACTCGAGTGAAAACACCAGGTTTAACAGACTGTATGTAGTTACAAAGTAAGTTTCATTGTAAAAGAAAAAGAAAAAAAAAGATTGATAGAATGCAGCCCACATCACTATGAAAAACCCATTGTAGGAGGTACCAACGGCACATCAAACGCTTCCAAAAACTTTGTCGAATGGACATATTCATCATGCTGTTTGCAATACATGGCAAAGCTAAAGATCTCGTCTCCTGTTTGGCCACATCAGTCGTCCAAGTCCCAAAAGAGGAAAGTCAATCAAGGATGTAGAGCAATTCTTACCGGTAGGTGGCTTGCCTCGCTGTCCCGATGCATCTCTTCCCCTGACGCGACTTAACTCCTGGATGCGATCCACCCTAGCTTTTCGGCATCGTTCGTAGAGCTGCAGCCTAGCGGGAACCTGCGCCGGCTTGGTTCCAAGAGGCAGCATGACGGCCAGAGAAACGGCATCCTCTATCGCCGACGCCGCACCTTGTGCGAGGACTTGACAGTGACAAGATTAGCAATGGATAGCACGAGAAAATCGAAAAACATAGCTTTGCCTTACAGGGTGTGAAGGGATGCGCGGCATCCCCTAGCAGAGCAACGGAGTTTTTGACCCAGATTGGGAGAGGGTTCATGTCGAACAGGGGCCAGATGAAAATTGACTCCTCTTCCGCCTTTTCCAACAGGCGCTGTACGGATGGTGCAAAGGTGGAGAACGCAGACAAGAGCTTTTCTTTCCTAGATCCACGGGCTTCGAGTATTGTGCTCGATTAGCATCACCTCGTGCTACTCGACGCCGCAAGATTATTAACGGGGGAAATCAGCAGATACCTTCGGCCACCTGACGAGGAACGATGGGAAGAACGTTGAGCTTTTCCCCTTGGGAACAAGGGTATAGGATAATTCGTCTGTCCGGCCCGATCAGATCCATCATGGTGCCTGGTTTTTCGATGAATGAACTCGTCTCCGGGTCCTCTTGAATGGTCTTGGAGGAGACCAAAAAGCGAAAGCAGCTAAGCGGCGACGGCTGCTCTTGATACGCTTCCCCAAAGACGAGCTGGCGTGTTCTGGAGTGGACGCCGTCGGCACCGATAATAACGTCGGCTTTGACGACCGTGCCGTCGCTGAGAGTCACGGTGCTGGCGTTCTCATCCACACTTTCTACCTTGCTCCCGGCATGGATTACAGCGCCGTGCCCAGTTGCTTTCCTTTTAAGCTCGCCATGCAGGTCGGCTCTGTGGACAAAGTAAGATTTCTGGGGATTTTCTTGTCAACTAAAGCTTGATTCGTAAAGTCACTCAAGCCAGGCAGCACTAACCTTTGAACGCTCCTCCAAAACAGTGGCCGCCTTCACCTTGTCGCTAATTTCTTGCAGCAGATTCAGACTGATGCCATCCTTCATCATTATCTATCCAATGAAGTCGCCACTGTCAGCATCTTTGATTGCTGCATTTCCCAATCTAACTCACATTTTCCATAGCTGTGCCTCCACACTCCTCAGGCTCGATCCCGTATCGGCGGAGTAAGACGTTGGAGTTGGGCTGCACGGTAATAGCGGCGCCTCTCTCATTCACCATCTCTGACTGCTCGAAGACCTAGTTAAACAGTACCAGCGATTAGATGCGTAACGGCTTGCAAAAGAAAAGAAAATCCACTGCTTACATGGACGTCTTGGCCTGCTTCAACGAGGGCACAAGCGGCCATAAGGCCTCCAATGCCCGCACCGACAACAACGACTTTCAAAGGTTCCATAGCTATGTTGATCTGTTTAGATTTTCTTTTCTCGAAAATGAGAATCTGATTAAGTAGTGATGAATGAATAAAATCTTGATTTGGTGACAGAGAGTCAAAGTACATTCTTACTCCTGGTCATGTAGTTTAGGTTTAGGACCCAGGTTCCATGGAGTTCATGAATGTAGGGTAAACCCCCACCCCCGACCACAACAACAAGGTCAGGAATGAGCCAAGTCATCCAGCCAGGATTACCCAGGGTCCCGGCGGGCCGGTTACGGTACTACGTAAGTTGCAAGGGTACCGGGGTACTCCGTGCTTATTTCAGAAATCAGCTTCCATATCTGGAGAAGCCCGGTTATTTTTGTAACTTAACTTTAAAACAAGCTGAGGATTGATCTCTACTGCTGGTAATGTCGAACCGAGAAGATCTCCATCGAGCCTTTGTTAGAAGCTAGACGTGCAAGGCTTGGGGAGGTCATCGACCCTTGTCCATCGTCTCTCTCCTTGCAAAAACCGATCCACAGCTAGCAAAGCCCTTGCAAAAATAGTAGTCCGTCGGGTCCACCAAGGGCCCTATCTTTCAACAGGGATAAGGTAGCACACCGTTGAAACAATAGCCTAACAACAAGAAAATCAGGGTCTTTCAACAGGGACAACGTCCCGCGCTGTTCGAAACAGAAAACAAACACCCAAAAAATGAGGCTGCCATTAGCATTCCAGCTTCTTATCCACATTCGGAAAAATATAGACATTTTCTATGTCTCTAAATGGCGGAACCATAATACCGAACCATCTACGGACTTGTTATTCACTTTTGAGCCACAGTCTGATGAGTAGCTTTAAAACAATTCACACTCCGGATTTGGTCGATCAATGGAAACAAGTAACAAAGTGTAGCCATATATAAACCGGTAATGGACAGGACCCGAAGGAAATGGACACTTCAGCTTACATGCTGAACGGATTTCTCTCCGAATCTTTTCGATGGAATTTTGGCAGAATGAGCCAAGTTGAACCACGTAGAACAGCTAAAAGTATTAGGACCGTTTTGGAAATATTGATTTGTATGCACATTTCGGAAGTATACAGCGGGTTTGGGAAACTAGATATCGTACTTGAGTAGGGGCAAACTGAATAGCATCCACAATTCTTTTCTTTGAAATCCACACAGGGACCATCTGCACTGGAGATCACCACTAACACCACTAACCCCATTGCTTGATAATGGAGGCTAACAACATCGACCTACCAGTATTATACAAAGGGGACAGGGCGGGCTTTGACCTATTACGGTAGTAGACACACAGGAGTAGCTTTATGCCGACTTGACTGTTATTTAAAAATCCCATTTTCGACACCATTGAACAAACATCTCAGGCGTAATGGGCAGCATATCCCTCACACATCGACTGGCTTCTAATGTACTTTCCAAAGAAAAATGAAACCGCACACCCGAGCCCTCGGCAGGCGTGTCTCTGTTAAAGTCCAACAGCTGCAACGCCGGGTTCTGCGTCACATCTGCAGCTTCCCCGTTGCTGCGCTCCAAGGCCGCTACCCAGTCCCGCCAGTCAACCACCGACCGGACCCGACCGGCATAAAATCCGACAATCGGTTCCACTAGTGTGGAAAAGTGCACCGGATGGGGGTTGACGCCATAGTAGACCCCTCTGGCCCGGTTGATTCCGTCGGGGCCCAGCCCGGCGACCTCCAGGACCAACCGCGCCGCGGCCTCGGACGTGATCCAATTCACCATGCTCATCACCCCAAGGCTGCGAGGCAGCAGACCCAAGGCGCGCACGGATGAGCACACCAGCCGTGGCAGCCACTCGTCAACGCTCCACAGCCCGTCGCCCTCAGGGCCTGCAACCTGGCCAACACGCACCACCGCCGCCGACACGCCACCTCGCGCTGCTGCCTGCTGCACGATCAAGTCTGCCAGCAGCTTGCTTTGCGCATAACCGCCGTCCGGTACTGTGCCTGGCGCCGAATCATGTCCGTTCCACGACGTGGCGGCCAGGACCGTGGAAACAGTAACGAGGTGCGTGCTCCGAGCCGTCCGGGCGCAAAAGTCTACCAGGTTGCGCGTGCCACGGATATGTGGCTCGAACGAATCGAGGGGAAGGTTGAAGTTGACGGCCCACTGGGCGTGGATGATGCGGTCTGCACTGGTCTGCAGCCGGGTATACATCTCAACGGGAAGACCCAAACCGGGCTGGGAAAGGTCTGCTTGAAGAAATTCGACCTTGTCTAGGTTATTTTGCATCCCGCGTGCGGCATTGAGCCGCAGCTGACGGGTCCGCCCATCCTCTGCACGGTTCAGGCAAATCACCCTTTCGACCGCAGGGTCTTGGACCAGGCTGTCCAGCAAAAAGGATCCAAGTCTGCCGGTACTTCCTGTGAGAATCACTGTTTGCTGAGAAGTGCGGGCTGGCGGCTTGTCGGTGGCTGGTCTTTCGGGCAGGTCTTTGGTGTATTTCGCCAGCAGGCTGGCCATGGTATTAGCCGCTTCGATATCGGGATCCACCTCCTCTAGAGACCCAATGTGTTGTGCCCACAGGTCGGCCGTCAGCTGACGGGCTGATGGCTTGTTATAAATAATCCTTGGCGTAATCCTCTGTGGATTTATTTTGTCGCTTTTATTTCGGAGCGCGCCGCGGAGGAGACGACAAGCGTTGACGACCTGGAGGGAGTCTATCCCTGCCTTGAAGAAGTTTGTGTCCGGCTCAATGGTGTCAACACAAGTGAGCGTTTGGAAAAGACGGCAGATGGACGCTAGAAACGTCTCTTTCGACCCTAGGTCCAAATTGCATCGTGCATCTTCCCACCCGGCCTCAGCTTTTTGGTAAAGAGCATCCACCTCTGTTTCATAAAGCTTGATTGCCGGGGCCCGATGCACTGTGTTCTTTGCTAATTTGGGAAATGGCTTGTTGGGGCTGGTGAGCAAAATCAGCTGTTTGCTTATTTGGGCATGTGACGGCAATCTCCTGTTGGTTTCGGCCACGAGAATCCAAAACTCATCGAAAAGACTTTTCGTTTCTTGTTTCGTAAGCGGATGCGAGACGGGGTCGATGATTAAAGCAGGTTGAAAGCGCATCGTGCCCACCAAAATCGCAGTTTTGACTTTTGGGTGTCCGTTTATGGCGTTCTCAACGGTGACTGGGTTAAGCTTTTCTCCGTTTGAAAAGACAATGAGATCATCACAGCGTCCATGGTATCTCCAATGGTCTTCCAAAGTGGGATGTCTTTGAAACAAGTCCCTCGAGCTCCACTCCTCAAGGTGAGGATGCGTCCAGAAGATGCCTTGTTGACTGAAAGGACCATCTTTGCGGACAATTACCATCTCAAAGATGTCGTCCTCGCCCGCCACTGGTCGCCAATCTACACCGAGAACGTCCGAATGTATAATGAGCCACTGCCATGCTTCTGGATTTGATTGCCAGTAATACGGTAGCATGCCGCACCTGGAAAGGATTAGATTCTGTAGATTGATCAACTATTTCGGGACGGAATACTCACTCTGTCGATCCGAACGAGTTTTGGAGTTTCACGCCTCGACTGAGTAGCTTTGCGCCAGTTGCATCACTGAGATTGCCTTTGATGACGGCCACCGTTAGTATGATGGCACAAATTCCAAACTTGTGTAAAATAGGTAAAGGGTGCTTACCCCCGCCAAACACTACAAATTTGAATTTGCTCAGTGTTTCACAGCCTTTCTCTGTAAGACTGAACTCCTCCAAGATCGAGGGCATGAGAACAATGGACTGAATGTCAGGCTCCGCGTGGGCCAACTGCTCCACTACGAAATCCGCCGTGAGTGGCCGGTCCATAATGGCAAATGTAACAGGAGTTTCCCAGTATATATGATAACCAAAGAAGGTGTAAATGCCGCCCGCGTGAGAGAAGGGCACTAAAGTGCACAAGTCTGGTTAGTCAACAGAGCCACGTCTCTATAGCGTTTTCTAGACACATACTTGGGGTCCACATCCTGTTGGTGCGAGCTAGACCGCGAATGACGGATTCTCTGCCTTTCCATTCAGGAAGAAGATGCTTTTTGTCGTCGAGCATGATGAAGCCGTGAGGAACCACAATGGGCTTTGGCAGTCCCGTGCTGCCACTTGTGTGCAACACTACAAACGGCTCCCATTCGGCCTTTTTGGCGTCCTTGACGTAAGGGAATGACCTTTGGTCACCATTTTCGTCTAGCCAGAAATCGAGCGGCATTAAAAGATTGTTCTTGAGACTGGTTTGCTTGCTCTTCCAAGCTTCCACGGGTTTTTGAAACGTCGCGTCATGATAGACAATGTCGCACGCGGTCAGCTGGAGCAGGTTGAGTTGAGCCTCTTCCGAGTTTCGGGGTGATAAAAACAGTGCCTTAATCTGGATATTAGCTTTGATTTCCACACGAAAACAAGGATAAATATAGCAGTTCTGACCTTGTAACCAGCCTTGACGGCGGCGATAACAAATACAAGATATACTGGATCGTTAATTCCAATATAGGTTAAAGTTGGGAAGCTTCCAGGCTCAGGCGTGCCAGAAGTTTTGACAATGTGGTGAGCGAGGCGGTCTATGGCTGTAGCATACTGGCCATATGTCACTGCCCTCCAGCCGTCCTGCGGGTTAGATGACAAGGGAGTGGAGAAACATTCCCGATTGGGATTCGTCTTGGCGACGCAGTCGATAACATGCGGGAGAAGCCGCTTGCCATATTCCGGGCCAGACTGCGTCGTGGCCATGGTTATCGAATGGAAAAGGGAAACACCTTCGACGAAATGATTTTATTGGTGATTGTTTTAGCTATGCTGTGGACATTATGCGGTAGAAAACATAAAAGCAACCCAATTCAGCGTAGGGAACCATTTTCCTAATATATGACTGACAGATTTCAGTAAGGGTTCCTATACTACGATATAACGTCTTATATGGATTCCTAAACATTTGTGCTTCATTGAGAAACAGAAAAAGAAATAAATAAATAAACGTGCTTTGCCTACTACCCTTCGGCTGGGCGGCCCAGTACCCCTACATTAAAGCACAACTCTTTATTATGACTCGCCCTCTTCCCGAGTTCATAATGCGGTATAACTTTGGAACCATGCGTTCCAGGATTGTACAATTTCAACGGACGAGTTAGCCGGTGCCGAATGTCTGCCGAGACCAGCCAGTGGGATAATTGCCCAGGACCTAAGAGCGAAAAAAAAAGAAAAGAAAAAAAAAACGAAATAAGGTTTAAAATTACGCAATAGGAAAAGAAAAAGAAAAAGCCAAACTCCTGTCATCATTCTGACAAATGTGTTTCCGACTTTGTAGCACGCTACCTGCTCCACTGGCAGGGAATACCTAATCTACACCGTGAACTTGAAACCCTGTGAGAATCCGGACCGGCAATGACATAGTGGGTAGGCAAGTAGGGTAGTACTCGGTATCTTCCCTGGATTTACGTACCATGAACCAAGACTGCTGCGAGACTCCACACACGCCGCGGTGTCTAATTTCCCATGACCGGTGTATCCCTTACTATTTATATAAGGTGATTCCGAAAATGGTTAGTACTTGAAACACCCCTGCATCCAGGCTTTAAAAGCGCTTTGATTTTATACCTTGTTTTACCACTCCATGTACTAGTGCCCAAATGCAGAATTGTGATTTGTTTGCACAAAAGCAAGGTCAACCCTACGGTACATTCATTCAGGAGCGGAGGATCTAGCGCAAGGTCGTCAAACACCCACAATCCGGGATTGAATGCCCTTCTGTTAACAGACCTAGGTCTAAACTTAGTACGGGGATGGACCAAGGACATGAGAAGTATTACAACCAGCACAAAATACTCGCCATCATACCGCGCGATAATGGTTCAGAATGGAATCCTGGTAGGTTCACAACATCGCCACTAATCTATCTTTCTAGATGACAACTGTTCGGATGCGTTACTGCCCTCAACAACCTTGACCCCGACAATCCCATATATCGGCATCTGACTGAATGCAGCCGCGATGTGTCCAAGAGTAGGCAGCTGCTCCCATCCCAAATCCTTGAAAACCAACCGGGCACTGGTGGAGCTGGAAACAGACTCGACTGTCTCGGTCTTCTCCCTCGCGTGGGGAGTCACACATGCATATTCAGCCTCGGGCTCGCCAGGCCGCCCGACCGCTGGTACATACCTGTAAGACATGACTCCATAATCGGCCAGGGTACCTATAGAGCCGCGTTCGAGTGCCGCGTCTTTTGCCACTAGCCCGGTGAGGGACAAGCTGGCAAACTTGGCCCCCTCCCACGACGCAGTAACGGTGCAGCTGTTGTCATCGGGCTGATACACGTCCAGGTCGCAGGGCACGGCCGGGAGGCCGAGCTCCTCGCGACACGCCGCAACAGCCTCGCCACGGGATACCAGATGAATCGCGACGAAAGAGCCGTTCATCACGCCGCCCTTTATTTGCTTGTACTGCACCCCGTGAATGTGCAGCGCTAGCGTAGTGTAGCCTTCTCCACCAAGCCAAGGCAGGTTGGATAGAGATGTGGTAACCAGACTGGCGGTGCACACGGTGTCTGGTCGTCTGAAGACGAAGTGGTCGTTAGGGAGGAGGGTTTCCATAAATGGCTTGGACGTCTTGAACTTGATCGTGACTCTTTTGAAGCCCGACGAGTCTCTGATTGGTAAGGCCCGCCGCATACCCGAGAAAGCCCCAGCGGCTAGCGGGAGGAAGTGGAAGTTAGTAGGGTCTTGCTCGTGCTTCCACCTCTTAAACATGCGTTTGGAGTAGTAAAGCTCGTCATGGGAGAAGAGCTCATCCGTATCTTGAAAAGAAATTAGCAATCACTACTTTTCTCAATGGAAGGCTTTTGGTTTAGTCATACTGTTCACCTCGGGCTTTTCACCCTCGGCCACATCTTTGCCGGCCTCACGTGAATACGCCTGGATGGTATGAGCCCTCTTGCTTCTGATCCTCTCATACAGCCGGAGCCTTTCGGGCACTGCAGCCAGGTGAGTGCCGGCCGGGAGAACCACGGACAGGCTAGCTGCATCTTCCAAAGCTTGCACCGCGCCTTGTCCCTGGTCTTTGGAGAGTGTTAATACTAATAACCGTACACACTGACATGTTACGTGTTGAAGACCTACGGGGAGTAAACGGATGGGCAGCATCTCCGAGTAGAGCCATCCTGCCCTTGGTCCAAGGTATTTGCTCCATGTCCAGCAGTGGCCAAACTCCTTTTGGAGTCCCGGGGGCATCGGATTTGGCGAGCAGACTTATGACCGCTCGAGGGAAGTCTCGATATACTTGCAGGACCTGCTCGGTCGTCACTTGTGCGTTCCATCCTATCTCGAGCCACATTAAACATGTCAATACGCGGCAGCTACCAGAAAATGGGGTTGAAGTTTTGTTTACAGCTCACTGACCTTCCTCTATCATCGAACGAGATTCTTCCTCAGGATGCATGCAGACAAAATTGAGCATTTCGTTATTGCTGCAGGAATACATGATAATCCTGTGAGTCTTGCCCATCCAGGCGAGAAGGCTGTCATGCATCTCGGCTAGAGGACGAGTTTCAGGATCTGCAAGCGCGACTTTTCTGGGAATCATGAATCGAAAAGCCGACTTTCCGGAGCCAAAAGGCTTTGCGTCTGTGATATAAGTTCTCGTAACAGACTAGGGGCGTGAAGAAGTTCAGCAGGATATTGCCATATCGAATCGAGCCAATAGAATGCTTACATATACCCCGTCCGCACCAAGAATAACATCAGCCGAGATGATTCTCTCATCTCCCAGAGTGATGGTCCCGCCAGCAGTGTCAACACCTACAACCCGTGTAGACGTATGCAGGACAGCGCCCATTGCGAGCGCCTTGGTCTTGAGTGCATTGTGAAATTTGGCACGCTGTGCGAGAAGCCATGGATCTGACCACCGCAGATTCGCCTTACTGAGGTCCATATCCTTTTCGAGGCGACCATGCCGGTCGTATTCCACGGCACGGCTCATGGGGTTGGCGTCGAAGTCGGCCGGGTCGAGCTCCCACTGCCGCAGGATGCTGAGGCCATTGGGCATCAGGTGAACCGCCGCCCCGATTTCCGCTGCGAACTGGGACTGTTCGTATAGGTCCACGGCGTGCCCGTTGCGTCGGAGGCCGATGGCAGCTGATAGCCCGCCTATCCCGGCTCCAACGATGGCGACGCGCAGTGGACGCGGGCAGTCGTCAATTGAGAGCTTCATGCTGGTAGACATTCTCTGTTTGTTCGAGTATTTTGCAACCCCTTTGTTCAACACGGGGCGATATGATGTGAAAGGAACATTACCCAACAACCAAGTCCCGCCAAAACCCGGATATGTGACGTGGTCTTGGTGGTATAGCTCGGCCTGGGAGGATGGTAACCCAACAATAGCTGGTATTTTTCTTGGCGGATAAACAGGGGCGAATGAATGACTGACTTAGCTGAACACAAAACGGGTATCAGACGGGAGAAAACAAATCTGCCGTCAACTATTTTAAAGTTTGTAACCTTTTCCAAGCTTAAAACTGCGCGTGTAAGTCGATCGATATCAAACAAATTCAGTCGCAGAGCGTGGTTACAATTTTTACTCTGGTACGATTAAACCACTGGTGTTCGGACCCGTTTAATGGGACGACGCGTCTTGGCTTTGACTGACCAGGAACAAGGGCTTGTGGCCAATGCCGAAGGTCCGGTTAACGCGAGGTACCTATTGTTCCACACCTATAAACTTTTTTTTGTTTCTTAGCACGCATTTATCCACCGCGATAACGGGTTTTATTTCTGTCGCAAAGTTGTAATCGATCATCCCGCATAAGCACCATGAATAAGGACTCGCCCACAAAGCGTTTGGTGGGCCCGAACTGACCACCAGAAACATTAAACATACATGGCCTCGATGATATAGATATTTTCGGATTAGAGAATTTCCCAGACAGATAAAATTACTTGCGTTACCCCTGTCTAATAACATCCTTGCCTAGGCCGTGGGGCTCCAGATTCTTATTCAGCTCCATCTTTGTATAGCATGATTTATTGACTTGTCAGTTTTGTATACTGCATCCCATTCCCAAATTCCTGGTCAGCTGAAAGAAAAAGAAACCAATCTGTTAGACTACAGAACTTCCTTGTGCATTCTCTCTTCCACACTTTCAGCATCAGCCTCAACAACTCAGCGCGTACGACCTGAAAACAACAACTTCCAACCTGTTCCATCTTTCAACATGCCCCGCGCTCCCGTACTTTGTATCACCCACGGCGGTGGTAAGTATTAGCCTGCTTACCAGTTTGTATCCAGCACAGCGCAACTAAACATCCCTAGGTCCGATGCCCGTGCTCGAGCCGCAGATGGGCGGTCATGGCCACGATCCGCTCAACGAAAGCCTCAGGACTCGCGTGCGCGACATCTTGAAGCTAGGCACTGCGGAAGCGCCGCGCGCCATCGTTGTTATTACTCCTCATTTGCGTCCGGATTATCCAATGGTTACCATGGTCGACAAGCCTCCGATTTGCCACGACTTTGAGCCGAGCCACCCGCCCGCCGCGTGGGAGATTCAGTACGAAGCTCCTGGGTCTAGTGAGGTGTCAAACCTTGTTTACGACGCTTTGAGCTCAGCTGGCCTGAATCCCGCCAAGGACTTGGAGAGAGGTAAGTCAAGTGTATTCCATCTGCCTTGAAATGTCGCTATTTTGGGTAGGCTACTCACTGGCAGATAGGCTTCGACCACGGTGTTTTCATCCCCTTCATCTTCATCAGCCCCAAAGGCGAGGTTCCGTTAATCTCCGTCACCATTTCCAGTTCCTCGGACCCGGAGCTGTACACCAAAATGGGGCAGGCGCTTATCAAGTTGCGTGAAGATAACGTTGCCGTTGTGGGCTCAGGCTTTGCCTCTTACCACAACGTGCCCATGATGCGAAAGCTTTATATGGCGGACGCGGCCTCGCCCGAGATGCTCGAGTGGCGAGACAAGGTGGCAAAGTTCAACAAGGGTCTTATCGATGCAGTTACGACACAGGACCCAGGCCGACGCGCAGAGCTTTTGCGGTCGTGGCGGGACCTTCCTCACTCGTATGATGTGCATCCAGATAATGAGGACGAGCACATCCTCCCTTTGTTTGTGGCCGCTGGAGCTGCGGATTCCAGCGAAGGGGAGTATTTTTCTGATCCTTTTGGTGGAGTGGACGTATACACTTTCTACTGGAGCGTATAGGGATCAAAATAACAGACCTTGAGAATTATCATGGCAAGCTCGTTTTCTCAAGACATCTAATGAGCATATGGAATGACATGATTGGCAAACCTCATTCATGCTGGTTATCAGCCAAAATATCCAATATTTCGTAGCGACTTCTGAAAAGTACTAGTACATAAATTTTGAGTTTTCTTTTATACCCGAAAATATACTTGAAAGGAGCTTTCTACAACAGTCGCACATATTCATGTGCTTACAAGTCACAATCTTCAAAATGGCGATAGTTTTGAGGTCTGTTAGATGGAGTGACTTTGCTAATTGTGTGAAGTTGCTATAGGAGACACTCGGAGAGAAATCCGTATAATCTCTCAGGTTGGCAAGCCCGTTTCCTTAGCCGGTGGCGTAATCCTTCAGTTTGGCATGTGTCTCACCTGTTTCTGGAATGTATATAGTATGTATGGACCCTGGATTTGATTACCAGATTACCGGGTCATTGGTAGATTGATGTTACATCTTACCTCCCCACTTATTATGGTACTGGGTCACACAAACCCTTACGCGAACCCACTCAACAAGGTCAGGGTGTGTGAGTCGTTTTACTATGTAGATCAAACCCTGTGGCTTTCTGGGGTCAGCGCTTGTCACATTCCCAGCGGGCTCTCGTGGTGGATTCCATCATCTTGTCAGCGGTTTGATCATTTACAAACTTAGTAACACTTGAATACGCGTTGTCAAGACCGTATCACCATAGTGAGCGCTGTTACACGGGCAGTCGCGGCTTTGATACAGGACTTCAATTCGGCATTGGATATTTGGACGGAGGTTTGAGAGAGCTACTGCCTGAAATACTTTAAATATACAACAAAGCAGTAAGTTCATTATCAACGGTTGGTGGTTTTTGGGAGACCGCTTCTTCAAAATCTATTGAGCCAATGGAAATCCCCTTCTTCGACGCCTCAACATCTATCAAGCCCCGTATTTCTAAGTACTCAGTCGAGAATCGCACACAACTGTCAGAAAGGCATTATGACGGCTGCCAGCCTGAATAATGTTAGAGTCTTGGTGTTTGGCGACCAGACAGACACATTTTACCCGACCATCAAACTTCTATACTCCCAAGCGTCGTCAAGCCCATGGCTCCGTCGTTTTTTGCAAAGTGCGACAGCCGTCGTCAAGGAAGAAATCAACGCGTTGGAGCCCAGGCTACGAGACTCGTTTGGCGGTGACTTCACAGATCTGGTGCACCTAGCTGGCAGGTTCCAGGGATCCAATGATACGGACGGGCTGCCAAGCACGGTCTTGGTGAACGTCATGCGAGCCGGAGTACTTATACAGTGAGTTGCTCGTCCAAACTAACATAATTAACGCCATATTCTGATTCCAGTTCTCGTTTAGGTATGCAGAGTCAAACCCCGAAATCCTCAGCCCGAAGGAGTCCGTATGTGTGGCAGCCGCCTGTGGTGGCCTGCTGAACGCCGTGGCGCTCATGTACGCTCGTGACATGGCATCTCTTTGCCAGGCCGGGCTCGACACCATCCGCATGGCCAGGCGGCTGAGCCAGATCGTGCTATGGAGGGCGAGATCGCTACACAATGGGCCTGGATGCTGGGGCTGGCTAGTGTCGGGCATAAAAGCTGGAGATTTGCAGGCGATGCTCGACTCATATCACGCAGTGGAGAGCACGCCTAATCACAGAACGATTAAGGTGGCGGGGAGCGGCGTCGCAGATGCATGGCACACCGTCATAGGCCCGCCTGCCGTCCTGGAGGACTTCTTCGGCCAGTATCCCCCTTGTCAACGTCTGACAAAATCAAGACTGCAAGTCACGGGCCCTGTTCACGTTATTCCTGACGTGCAGCTGGCCGAGGTCGAACATATTGCCGCAGGTATGACATGTGTGCATGGCATGTTGGACAGTTCTCCCAGGACAGACATCCAGCTTGTGTCTCTGGGTGAGGGTGGCCTGCTCTCTGCGCCGACGTGGAAAGAACTTCTGGAGCTTGTGGTGCGGGAAATCCTCAGCCAACCACTGAACATGACGAGGGGATTAACAGCTGTTGAGTCGGCTATTCCCCATGACGCCATGGTCAATGTTTTTGGTGCTGGCCCGTCGCCACATATTCCAACCCTGTGCGTATACCTCAAGGGCAAGGGCAGGAAGGTCATAAGCGTTGCGACAGAGCCAGAATCGCCGTCGGCTCCCCTACCTGGGCAGGGTTCGGGCCGAATCGCCATAGTTGGCATGGGTGGACGGTACCCTCGATCCGGGGATTTGGAGGAATTTTGGGATAAAATCTGCCAGGGGAAGGCCCTCCACAGTGAGGTACGTACTATCACCATTCAAGACTTACTAAAACAAAAAGGAGTACAAACTAATATGTTAGACTATAGATACCAGAGGAACGATTCAGCCTGGACGATTACTACAGCTCAAGCAACACACCCCACACCACCAACACCAAGTACGGATGTTTTCTTGACAGCCCAGGGCAATTCGACGCCCGTTTCTTCAACCTTTCGCCGCGGGAGGCGATGGAGGTTGATCCATCCCACCGCTTGTTTCTCCTTGCTGTGTACGAAGCCCTAGAGGTCGCCGGCTATTTCCGTCGGCCGCATACGAAAACCGAATCGTGCCGGTTTGCAACCATTGTCGGCCAGATTTCGGATGATTGGACCGAGATCATCCGGCTTCGCGGCGGAGACGCTTTCAGCCTCACGGGTAATCAACGGTCCTTTGCCGCTGGGCGCGTCAACTACCATTTTAAATGGGCGGGCCCCGCTGTCACATTGGACACGGCGTGTTCATCTAGTATGACGGCGCTAACCCAGGCCTGTACGTTGTTATTGACGGGTGATTGTGATATGGCTGTCGCTGGCGGCACCAATATTTTCTCCAGTCCCTTTAATTTTAATATCCTTGGGAAAGCCGGGTTTACGTCGACGACGGGCGGGTGCAAATCCTACCGAGCAGACGCCGACGGCTATTGCCGTGGTGAATTCGTCGGGGCCTTTGTGCTAAAGCGGTACGAGGACGCCTTGAAGGATAACGACAACATTTTGGCCACCGTGCTCGGTTCGGCGAGAAACCATTCCGGCAATGCCATTTCCATTACGCATTCGGACCACGAGGCCCAGGAGCACCTCATGGCCGAAGTTTTGCGCAAAGCCCACCTCGAAGCCTCAGACGTGTCTTATGTCGAAATGCATGGCACCGGCACCCAAGTTGGCGACTATGCCGAAATGAAGGCCGTCAGCAACGCCCTCGGCCGTAACCGCCGGAAGGACCGGCTGCGTGTGGGCTCGATCAAAGCAAACGCAGGGCATGGAGAGGCAGGTGCCGGTGCTGCAGCAGTTATCAAAGCAATCATGATGTTTGAGAAAAATATTATCCCACCACAAGCTGGGCTCCCGGCAAAGCTGAATCCTCGTTTTCCTCCCTTGTCGGAGCTGAATATAGACATTCCTGCGAGTGTCACCGAGTTTAAGTCCGCTCCAGAACGTCCACGAAGGATTCTGATAAACAATTTCGACGCTTCGGGTGGAAACACATGTTTGCTGCTCGAAGAACCACCAGCCAGGGAGCCAGTTGCCAGTATCCCACTTCCGTCTAGACATGTGGTGGTAACTTCAGCCAAGTCCGCCAAGTCCCACGAGTCGAACAAGCGAAACCTTTTGGCCTACATCAAACAGAACCCCACTGTCCAAATACAAGACCTTGCCTACACCACCACTGCCAGACGGATTCACCACCCTATCCGATCTGCGTACGCAACCACATCCGTCGCCGAGCTAGAGCGTCAGATTGAGATGGACTTGGCATCAACGCCTACGTCTCCTCAAACCAACAGCAGCGCTACGCGTAGCCCTGTACTTTTTATGTTCTCCGGCCAGGGGCAGTTGTACGCTGGGATGGGCGCCGATCTGTACCGAGACAGTCCGGCATTCCGCGACGAGATGGACAAGTGTATCCGCATCTGCGCCTCATTTGGGTTCCCTTCATTTGATGACATACTCAAAGACCCAGCAGCCATATTAGCAGGTAGGCCAACTTCAGAAACGCAGCTTGCCACAGTATGTTTGGAAATATCGCTTGCAGCGTTCTGGGCTTCCTGCGGCATAGTCCCGGCAGTTGTCATGGGGCACAGCCTCGGAGAGTTTGCCGCCCTGCATGTTGCCGGCGTGCTTACTCTGGCTGACACGCTCCTTTTGGTTGGGAAGAGGGCGTTGGTGATGGAAGCTCGATGCCAAGCCGGGATTTTCTCTATGCTCCAACTGGCAGCTCCATTGCCGGTCGTCAAAGAACTGCTTAGGAATCACCCAGGCATCTCGATTTCGTGTATCAACGGCCCCGCTGCAATTGTAGTAAGCGGGCCGGCAGAGGACGTGACGTTTTTGCAAACCAGTTGCCGAACCCAGCAAATTCGCTTCACGTTGCTCAAATTGCCATACGCATTCCATTCGCATCAGATGGACCCTGCGTTGGATGAGTATGAGGCAGTGGCACGAACCGTCCACTTTGATGCACCCAAAACACCCTTCGCCTCCACTCTACTCGGCCACCTTGTGTCTGAGGCGGGCCAGGTAGACGCAAAGTACATGGTTCGTCAGACCAGGGAGCCTGTGGATTTCGTCGGCGCCATCAAGGCGGTTGAGACCAAGCTAAAAGATTGTCTATGGTTGGAGCTCGGCCCATCTTCGGTGCTGGTTGACCTGGTCAAACCCATCCTCCAGCCTTCTGGCCAGGCACGCACCGCCTGCTCGCTCAAGTCTGGCACTTCGGCATGGACGTCCATCTCCGCCGCCCTGGCTGCAGCCTATGAGGCGCAGCAGGAAATTGACTGGGCCGGGTTCCACGCGCCGTACATCTCTGGCCTTCGCCTGCTCCGCCTGCCCTTTTATGCCTTCGACTTGAAGAACTACTGGCGCTCCTACCCTGCGCGTGTTGACCCAGTCCCCACGCTGGTTGCCCCGTCGCAATCCCATGGCCTTCCCCCTCCGCCCTTGTCCACTTGTCTTCACTATGCGGTGAGCGAGTCCGGCTCCACCTCCACGTTTCGCTCTCATCTAGCCGAGCCCGACCTCAAGGCGCTAATTGACGGACATCGGCTGATGGACGTGTCCATATCACCAGCTTGCGTGCTGGGCGAGATGGCCATGGCCGCCACGACACACATGCTCAAAAAGGTCGGGAGGGAAGTCAAAGCCATCCAGCTTGGCGCCAGGGACTGCGTCTTCTTCTCGCCCGTGTCTATCGACGCCAGCCGCGCCGACCAGTCCGTCGTAATCACCGCCGAACTGGACAGGGCTGGCGATGTAGTCGACGTCAAGATGCTGGCCGACACGGGAGCTGTGGCGGCGCAGGTCAAGATCCAAGTGGTCAACCCGATGCAGCATAAGCAGCAATGGGCCTCGTTCTCTCCCTTTATCTGGCAGTGCTGCTCCGCCGTCGTCGAGGCTGCCAAGTCAGGGCGTGGACAGCGACTAACGCCGGCCTTTTTCTACTCCATCTTTGCTCAAACCGTCAGCTATTCTCCGGCATTTCAGCGCATCGTTGATGTATACCTGTCGCCGGACATGACCGAAGGTGTGGCCGAAGTTGTGCTGGGGCCGACTCCGGACTCGTGCACTTTCACGCTCAACCCCTATTGGGTCGACAGTTTGACGCACCTGGCCGGCTTCCTCGTCAACGGCGACCCTGCCAAGCCCCCTGGGACTATGTTCATGATGAACACGTACGACTCTTTCAATATCGTTGAGCCACTGGAGCCCGGGGTAGCGTATACGGTTTATACCCGCATTGTCCGTAAAGAAAAGAAGTCGTCCGTCGTAAACGTTTATGTTTTCCGTGAGGAGCGGTTGGTCATGCAGAACCTAGGCTTGCATCTTCAGCAAATACCTACGTCTCTTATTACGAGCATGATAGGCAAGACGACTCAGGCCGGAGCTTTAGCTGCAAAGCAAGGACTACCCTTGGCCCGCGCTGCTCCTGCGCGAACCCCCATGCGTGAACATCCTGCAGCTCCGGCTCTGATCGAAACCCAGGCCCAGCGGCAACAGGGACCTAGCCAAAAGGCGCAGCAGGAGTCCTCCTCGATCGCCGACCTGCTCATGTCCACAATTGCCGAGGAAACAGGGTGTGAGATTTCGGACCTCACGCCCAACACCATCCTGCCCGACCTTGGCGTCGACTCCATCATGGCCATTCAGATAGCCGAGAAGCTACAAGCCAAACTGGGTTGCGAGATTGGAGCCGCCTTGTTCCACGAACACCCGTCCATAAGCGAGCTTCAGGCAGCACTTGGAAGCAGGTCCGCAACATCAAACGTCGCCCAGAACCAAGAGACTGCACTGCCAGCCAAGTCCGTCCCCGCCTCTCCCCGGTTACAAACACAGCCCAGCCCCGAGTTCCACAACCATGACCTTTCAGAGGTTCTCCTGTCCACCATCGCGCGCGAAACGGGTGCCGAGCAGTCCGAACTCGAGGTCCCCCACACTTCACTTGCTGACCTTGGCGTCGACTCCATCATGGCAATGCAAATCGCCTCGTCCTTCCTGGAGCAGACGGGGGTCGACCTGCACCCGTCGGCACTGGTCGAGAATCCCACCATGGGCGACCTGCGCCGCCTGTTCCAGCAGTTGCAGCAGCAGCAGCACCCGGAACCCGGGTCCAGCTCGAGTTCGGGCTTCGTCACAGTCGAACACGACCAGAGTCCGGTGGAGGAGCCGGTGCTCGTCAGTGCCTCGGACCCCGGCCCAGAGTTGGTGGTTGACAGCGCCCCTGTGGACGCCCTACATGCGCTACTGGCGCCAGCTGCACCAAAGGACGCGTGGAAGCCAAAGGTCAACGCCGTTCTAATGCATGGGCGCAAGACCTCTGGCCTCGCTCCGCTTTTCATGTTCCCCGACGGCGCCGGCGGCGCGTCCACGTACATGTACCTGAAACGGTTCCGCAACGACAGGCCCATGTACGTGCTGGAGTCGCCGTACCTGCACAACCCCGAAGCCTTCACCGTCGGGGTGGAAACGGTGGCTGCGCTGTTCAAACAGGCCGTGCTGGACATATATCCGGCGGGAGGATTCCTACTGTCGGGCTATTCCGGCGGGGCGGTCTACGCGTACGAGACGGCGCGGCAACTCATGGCGGACGGGCACGTGGTGCAGGGCCTGTTGCTTTTCGACATGGCGGTGCCGCAGCTGCGCCCTGACCCGGGCATGCCCCCGGCCATGACGCTGTTGTTGCCGCAGCAGATGGTCAAGGCACGCGAATGGGCTGATCCGGCCGTCATGCGCGGCCAGCTGGCCCACATGGCGCAAATGGTCCGTACTGTTTCCGAGTATGACGCCGTGCCCATGCCGGCAGACCGCCGGCCCAGACGCACGTGGATAACCTGGTGCAAGCGCGGCGTGGTGGAACGACTCGACGATTTGGTCATTAACCAGTTGCGCAAAAAGAGTATTCTCGTTGACTCTATCCCTAACTTTATGGAGGACCCGGCCGTCGGGCCTTTTGCCTGGGCCATCCCCAAGGGGAAGCCGCTTGGGCCTAACGGCTGGGATAGGCTTGTTGGCAATGTCCGGTGCTCGTCCATTGACGCTGATCATTTCACAATGGTCATCCCCCCTGATGTAAGATTACCTCCTCCAAAAACTATCATTGAGACTCCGCACTAACCAGTAAAAACAGGTTGCCAAGTTTCAAAAGGCTCTTGAGGATGCTCTGGTGTATTGCACAGAAGATTGATTTCGGAGTACGAGGCGAGACAGTCCTGATCTATACCCCTTGCTTTGCTGGTCCAGCCACAAGGTACACGGCCAAGACGAAGGCCTTCTCAGCATTGAGAGAAGCCCCGATAAAAGTAGACGCCGCAGCTCAAAGATCCCAGTGCATATTGTGCCAAGGGCCAAGGGAACGGAAAAAAGTCCGCGTAACTGTGGAGGTTTCGACGAGCGGGGCTAACAAGTTGTTGGAAGAATGTGGCAGCGCTTTAGTAACGTGGTTACTGTTCAAGGTCTTATGGAATACTTTTTATATAGTTAGTTGATTGAAATGGAGTCCGGGTCTCTTAGCAGCTTTCCAAGTCTGTTTACATCAGCATGAAACAGTAGCCAGCGGCAGGGAACACCATCTAATCCTGGACCTTGTGCCCTTGGAGCCATGGGAGCTCGCCGATAAGATTAAGCTGTCGCTAACGTCATTCGAATCCAAATTAAGTACTAGCGACCGTAATAGTAGAATACCGACTCTTGGTAACTTATCAGGAGTCTGGATCGGGATTGTAAAATCGCTCCGATCGGTAAAACAATATAACAAACACGATTGGTATTGATGTATGGTACTTAGCTCACTGTTACTATCTACATGTGCTTGCATGAATCTGTTGCAAATTCCTGTTACCTGTTCTGAGATTACGTGGCTATCCACGTGGGTTTCCACTCTCATGTTTGCCCATAAACCAACGTAGACCTCGGAATTTGCTTGGTAGATTTTGTGGTTTCTCGTGCCAATGTTTCCCATCAACCCGAGTCAGACGTGGTCCGTTTTGGAACCCCTCGTTTTCATCCCCGTTAGTGGGTTCGTGTGATTTCCCCGGCCTACGTTGCCCATTAACGCGAGTTAGACGTGGTCCGTTTTGGACCCCCTCGTTGTCACCCCCGTTAGTGGGTTCGTATGGGTTTCCCTGCCAATGTTTCCCATTAACCCGAGTTAGACGTGGCTCGCTTTGGACCCCTTTGTCCTCAACCCCGTTAGTGGGTACGTGTGGTCTGTCCCTCCAATGTTTCCCATTAACCCGAGTCAGACGTGGTCCGTTTTGGACATTGTCGTCTTCCTCGTCTTGTTTGTTGGCCGCTCTTATCGCGCAGACCAGTACACAAGTATAGATGACACACAGGGCCGCAGCAGCCACACCAAAATCGCGAGGAACAAGGCTTCCGTCCATTCCTGTAAATACCCAGGTAAGTTTAGTTGAATATCAATAATGATTTGGGGAAACAACACTCTGGTAATCCATTTCAATCTTTTGCGATAATTTCGTGTAACAACTTCGGAGAATACAGGGCAAAACGACAAAAGGAAAACATTTTCTGCAATATAACTTACCGTTATCACGTCTCGACAAATTACCTTTGTTGCATGGCTTTGAACCAGAAGGGCATTTGACTTGACCGGGTGGACATTGTCCTGCCTGTTGGGAAATACTTCCAGGTTCGGCAACAGCGGATTGGATTAAAAGGCCGAAAATTAAAACAGACGGAAATTGCATTTTCTGTTGCAATATATTAGGACTAAGTAAAAACTTTGCGTGAAGGTTTTAAAACAATTGTTAACAAATGTGACGGAGGATAATATCAAATAGCATTTCTACCTTCACAAGTAACAAGTGGACGCACCTTTTATATATTGTTTCTACTCGTATTTTTAAAATTCTTATTTTGGTCGCATAACTTCTATTTACAAAGCTTACGCATTATTTTGTTATAACCTCAACTTCTGGAAATAATATGCTATTGATATGACTATTGAAAAAAATAATCGTTGTCGCATTTGTATGGGATTCCCCGGTAAATAATATTGCTGTATTGGGGTAACCTTTTCCTGGGGTAAGGGTATAATGAGTTGAAGCAAATGAGCGGGTGACTAGTGACTGGGGTTCTCGGTGACTGGAGGTCGAAGTTATAATCGGTCTCAAGTAAGTCATGAGGATACCTAGGGGTTTTATCCCTGCGAGGAAAACGTAGAAGTTATTCTATTCACATCGTAATGAGTCTATTTTACAAATATTATATCCCAAGCGTAATCTCCCTAATTTTACAAGATTAACGAGATCACATAGATCACTTTCTTGACAGTTACGTGCAGTCACCTGTGACCATGGTTACGTAACCTTGGTTCTGACGGCGGTATTTTTCCAGGGGTGTAACCAACCCCGCCCGGTCTTTCTGGCACCAGCCCAACCTCTGGTCGTTACAATTAAATACATGTGCGATCCGGGTACTTATCCTGTAAAACACGAGTTTTTCTTATTTTACACACGCGAGAGAATGAGTTAGTTGCGCGGGTTGCACTTAATTATTTGTCTGAATTAAAAACCCCTACGCATAGACGGGATTAAAAATAAGAGAGGTATATTTGTACAACTGTGTATTTATGTTTCGAGTCAGTATATACCCGCTGTCAAAGTTAATTTTTCCGTCATGGATTATTGTACAGAAATAGTCGATCAAATCCTTGGTTGGCCCGACTCTGCTATTTTTGCTTAGGAGCGAATTCGCGAATAAGCAACATTATTTATATTAATGGCTTATGATGATTTCGCTCAGTGGAAAATCTTTCTGCCTGCACATTTCGTATTTAACGTCTTGCTCGGAGAACTTGGCAGGACTTAAATCTAATTTCTTTATTGAGCAGGGAAGTGAGGCCATACCCGGACAAAAAATAACGTCACAAACGGCACACCGAAAAAATGCAAGACTACAACAAAGGGCGATTTTATTCGAAGACTACTACTATGGTATGTAAAGCTAAGGTAAAAAAAGAGCGAAGGCATAAAGTTCTGAGTTAACAAAAGAACCTTGCCCCACGTCAGGTGGGGGCACGTGGGGTTAGCCACGGGTTAGCCGTCAATCATTCTGACAAGCCAATCCATAAATACCCCCCTGGCCCCCGGAAAATAATACCATACTGGTAGTATTCTGCCATAAAGGTTAAAATTATTTCATTACTCTGTCAACGGTGAGTGGCGTTGAATAGCTGGCTAGAAGCTCCCTACTCGTGTATGTAAGGCCACCATAGTACAATTCTTTATACTACCGTTTTGGCACACCCTTTTCATAACAGGGTGCCAGGTAGTCAGTCATCCTTGGCGTCCATCCCGCCCTTCTTAATTTGTCAGTCTTGCAGCTGATGGTCATTTCCCAAAGCCCTGGTAGCATAAACTTTGCGAATTGGGGATTATCCAACGAGTCGCAGTCGTCAGGCGTCGCCTCACTCCCATCAGGGTCTTATGACACTTCACAAACCACAGCCCTCATTACGAGCTGCCCAACCTGGGGGTGAAAATACCCGCAAAGCTGCTCGTTCCACCCACGTCCCTCTTTTTCCTTACAACCGGTTTAACAATCATCAACGCGGCATCGGGAATGTCCTGCGTCATGCAACAGCTTCAAAGGTTGCGCCCTCAATAGCACGGCAGCCACCGCCTGCACATAGTCGTGCACGAAGCGCTCGGCCCAGACAGGTCCCGCGCCAGTGGCCAGCGCGAGTCCTAGGCTATTCCGCTCCTTGGCAAGGTTGAACTGGGCACGCCTTTAAACCACGTGCCGCTAGCGGTCGGGAAATAACTTAGTAAAGCGGTTCTTCGCTTAAAAGGAGGCTCCTGGGGTCGCAGAGAGAAACCAGTGCCCTGAGCGTAATAAACAAGGCGCCATAGCTGGACGAAGACTAGGATAAAAATAACAGTCCGTCCCTCGAATCCGTTAGGCCCTTTGTTTATTGCACGCGGCATAACTTACCATATTGGTGCTTGTAGTGGCCCTTTTTAGCCCTGTCCAATCGCCTAAATCCTTTCATTAATTTGGACCTTCGGAGGCGACTTGTTGACCTTTCCACGTAGTCTTGGAGTTTTACCAAGGCTGCCACCTGAGCCCCTGGGTCTCACTTGAATATTTGTGAAAGTATCGATCAATCAACAAGCCCGTGGCGCCGACGTGAAGAATTTTTGGTCTGAGGCTGGGGGCTGGTTACAGGCATTTCGATGGTAATAAGCTTGGTGGCAAGTTCTAATTATATCTGAAATTATTAATTGATCGTCCCAGTAGGCATCAGTATGGTGCACAGGCTCGTGAGCACCATTGCAATGTTGTCGTATCCGCTACTGCGTTCTTCTCAACCAGATGGGTACGCTGGAGTGTGAAATATGGTTATTGTCCTTTTTGTTCAATTTTGCAACAAATAGCCCGAAGTGGAGCAGGTATTTGCTTATTTCTTGGATAATTCCATACTGTTTCACACAGTCTTCTTTTACCCTTTCCAATCCCAGAGTCTAACCCCAGCTATAGCCAGTTCCGGGAGGAGGAGGCACTACTCAGGAGATATAGGGCCATACTTAACGAACCTACACGCTTTCTTAATCGGCCTCCAAACTAAACCCGATTTGTTTCACTTTACCGTTAGCCTGGCCGTAAGAAATCCCTGATTCCGGACCAAAAACAGTGCGTACTACAAAACTATTTCCACCATCGATTACCGTATTTTTACAACGCATTTACAATGCACAAGGTGTCGCATTAGATAATCCGATATATCGAGTCATCACATGACAGCGAGCGCTGAGTCAGCGTTAGGAGCAGGATAAAAGAGCCTCCGCGTTCTTTTTGCTAGATAGCGCTACTCAACCCTATACATGGCTCTCCTACCCTATAATTCAGGCTGCACGTGTCCCTTAGTGTGCGTCACAAGGCACCCCGCAGTAAAAATGTGTATTCTAACATAAACTTACAAGTGTCAACTACAGGAGGCTGGTGTGGTTATTAAGCTTTTCATTTTATTAACTGATGCGTTTTGTCGGGTTAGGCCGAAGATTCCATCCCAAAAGTACTCAGTGCAAACGATTACTGTGTGAGCTAAAACGTGGAGAATTTCCAAGGCCCATTAACGTGGCCCCGAATCGATAATATATATGTTAGGAAAGGTTATTTATTATCCTTTAAAAGCCAAGTTATTTCTTTGTATAATTACATATAACTTAATTTATTTACATGACTATTCCGGTACATAAACAGGACTTACCTTTGAACTTGAAACAGACAACGAGGGATATTTATCTAGGTGCAAATGTACGAAAAAAATAAATTACTTAAATAATCACGCAATTTTATAACAAGGAAAGTAATTTTCAACGAAGCGGATCGTCGGGAATATATCGCTCTTAATAATCCTGGGATTGTTCAAAGTTATCGAGTATACAACTTGTGCGAAAATTTAGACAATATAACAAGTAATATGGTCTTTTAAATAATAACGTAAATACAATTATAGAGTCAAGATATGATTTGCACAAAAGTATGTTGTAGAAAAGAGTTTCGAGTTTTTCAGATTTTTAACCCTGCACATTGGTTATTTATTCAACAATCGTTGCTATTTGGAAGCACCCTGATAACCACATCTAATTTATTTCACCCTTTTTTGTGGCCGGCGTAAGGATGATACTTATTACGCCAGCTAGTTCTGTTCATCTGTTATGCCGCAGTTCTGGTAAGTTCTCCTTGGCGGCCGCCAAGGTCCGCCGTGCCTTATATGTGCCAAGGATATAAATATAACAAACATCACTGGCCCGCACTTGCCATATTTGCACGGAATCATCGAAGAAGGTTTTCGCTTTGTTCCGGTCGTGCCGACGACGTTGCGGCAAACCACGCCTCCCGGAGATGTTAATAACGGTGTCTATGTCCCCCCGAGGCTGCCAGATGCTGTTAATTAGTTGATTACGCTTAGGTGGCCGGGTTCATTTGCCCAAACTGATTCTTTCGTCAACCCGAACGTTGGTCGCTTTGCACGGGGGGAGATAAAACCGGGTGTAATGGAGCAGCAGTGAAGCCCTCCGAATACGAGAACAACGGGACGGGGGCGTTTAAGCATTTTTCCATCAGTCGGAGTAACTGCGCCGGAAAAGCATTTGGCATAAATGGAAATCCGAGTGATACTGCTCATGATTCCATGGGAGGTTTACCTTGAGCCTATGCCGGAGAGCGTTGGATGGATGAAGGACTCAAAGAATGTTTGGGTTTGGGGAAAGATATCGTCGGTGGTTAGATTTAATACAGCAAGGAGAAGATTGGGACATCCAATAAAGAAATCTCAGGTAGTTTCTCCGTAGTTTTGAGTTTTGAACAAGATAGAAGGATGGAAAAATGGGAGAGCAGTTTCGTACTGTACTTTTAACGTGGTTGTGCGTCGACGGGTGAGTGGGTTTACTAGGTATATTGGATTGTCGGTTTCAAGTGTTTTAATTTGCAGTGAATCGTTGCGACAGTTGGATCCACCCAGAGAGCAAAGCAAACACCCAGGCACCGAGACAAATATGCGCAGTACTCTTGTTCCTGTTGCTATCAGAGTTCTGAAAGCTTGGATTTGAAGATGCGCAACTGGAGAATCCACACTGCACTCGAAAAAGGTGATATCCGCCGCGGAATGAATCAAATATATACCGAAAAAGAGTATGCCAGAAACTAATTAATGCCCTTATAATGGAGAAGAACCTTGCAAATAGAGCTCTTTAAGTCTCGTACTGCCTCGTTCATTAACGCTGAAAATCCAGCCTGCTGTGTAGCACACACCACTAGTTAACAGGGACTATGCTACACCTTTAAATGTAAATTGGGCTCTGGTTGTAAATCTTACGAATTATTTCCACTGTGCGAAGTTGAATAGGAAACGCATCATTGATACGCAACCTCTTTTGGTATATCTGAAAGTATGCTGACGGGTATAACCTGGGTTGAAAGAGGGGCAGTCGATTAGCTCGATCGCAGTTTACTATGTAGGTGCATAATTACCATAGTACCATTTTAATCTGCTAGCTGGACCATTTAGTCCGATCTTTGTATTCTGCCTAGTACCCTTTGATACTTTGATATATAATTTTGGCCAATCTTCCCAGGTTAAGCTCCCGACTACACATGGAGCCAAAGTCAAATATGGATGATCCTTTCTACGAGCTTCTTGGCGCGAACGTTATTTTAATATTTTACGCCGGATAACCATCCACCCCGTCCGCATCCGTGGTGGCTCTATATTTGATGCAAGTTGGCATCGTTTTGCTAGCATTTAAACTCACGAAGCCTCCTTTTCTACGAGGCAACCCCATTTATATCACCACGAAAAGTCGCGGACGGATACCCTTTAATGTCGCGAGATAATGCCACAGGAATCATTTTCGCAATACCACCGCCACATGGCATAAAACCGGATCCAGATGCACCAGTCGACGCGAATGACTTGGTCGCTGTATTTTCTGTATTCTTTACATTATCTGTAATATCATGTGGCATTAGAATTTACACCCGGGCCTTTTTGACGGGAAGATTGGGAATGGACGACTGTATGTTACCCTATTTGAAATTGTCACCATTTATCGCCGGGCGTTTACTCACCTTTCTTTTACTTTATTGTGTAATCTCTTGCTACGAGGTGTTAACCAATACCTACATTCATTAGATGTTATGATTGCTGCACTGGTTTGGTCCGCCGTATTAACCGCATCCATGCTGGACAGTAAGTAACTCTAATACGCCGTCAATGTTTTTATCATGTTTTTAACTGGCTTTAAAACTACATAACCATACCGATCAGTGTTGCGTTGGGGTATGACAAAAAACATGTGGAACGTACCTTTGACGCCTGATATATTCCCCAACTTTATGGTCGACAGGCTGGTATCCTCTGTCGCCTACTGCTTCGCCACTGGTTTCGCCAAAGGCTCCATCCTACTCTTTTATCTGCGTATCTTCCCGACGCCACCCATGACATGTACTACATGGTTTTTACTTATCTTTACAGTTGGCTATTCGGTCGCCTCAGCCTTGGTCAACATTTTTTCGTGTTGCCCAGTGGAGGCCAGCTGGCGACTCGAATATGCCGAGACGGGTAAATGCATCAATAGGCCAGTTTTTTATTTGGTCCATGGATCCTTATGCATTTTGACCGACATTACGACGGTGGTGGTGCCAGTACCATTGCTGAGAACGCTCCGCCTCCCGATGAAGCAGAAGATCGGCGTGGGGCTTGTGCTTACCATTGGGGCGTTTGTCTGCTGCGTTAGCGTCATCAGGATGAAAGCGCTGGTTCTGATGCTGGACGAGCCTGACGTTACGTGTAAGCACTTTCCGGGCTTTCCTTTTCTCTCAGGTCTCACAATTTGTTCTCCAGCAGGTTATTAATGGTAAAGAGGAGCTCCGTCCACAGACATCATCAAAGGCCCCGCATTGTGGTGCATCATTGAGGTCAGCCTCTCCATCATCGGCGGCAATGCCACCACTCTAACGCCATTTATCCGGCACTTCTGGCCACGGGTTTTTGACGCGTTCGGTAGGCTCCGACGCAGCGGCGCATCCAAGGTCCATTGGTGGAGGGGAGATAGGGGGACGATATCGACAATGACCGACTCTGGAGCCAGGGCACGCGGCGTTGGGGACGAAGATTTCGGTGCCGAAGCCTTCGCTGCCACCGGAGACGTCCTCGGTAGATGCGATCGGGAGCTTTTGCAAAGTAGCTTCAAAAGCCGAGCAAGTGGCACGGATTGGCATTCGCAGGGAGCCAAGATCGGGGCCGTCAGCTCTGCGGAACGACCGGGAACGTGTGAAAAGGCGGGCACTAAGAAGGTTGTCGAGCTTGGATTCGAGAGAATTCCGAATACAACTGCAAGTCGGGACCATTGGGGAGTATAAATAAGCCTTGAAATGTACGATATTACGATGCACATGCATATATTGTATATAATAACCTGAGATGCTGGTATATCCACGGTGTGGGCGTTGTAGCAGCGACTCGAACACATGCCTGTTATCTCCTTTGGCGCCAGCGATCTTTGTAACATTGTCGGGATCAGAATCCAATACCTAGTTTGCTCCACGTCGCATACTTCTCATGACATCGACATGGTAACAGCAATGAGCGTATAGTACTATATGGCACGATTACTTTTCTTTGTTTGCAGGATATATTTCTGGCAACACTTAAGGCATTCCAAAACCCGCCCATGGGGGCCCGAAACCTTACTTGAAAAGCCCGTGGGCCAACAGCCCACGAGCCCGCGGTTTTTTTCACTGTGGAGTTTGTATTTATTGAGCTAAAGTTAATGTTAAGATATATGCCCCACAACGTGCAAATAAGACGGGGGCCCGTGAGTTACGGTATTTTTTGGCCCATGGGCCCCCGTGGGCGCCCGCGACGGGTTTTGGAATGCCTTAGCAACACTGAGGAGAGAAGGATGGTGAAATCACGCCGAGAGGAAGAATCTTTTAAGAATACACCAGCGGAGTATGGTCGGAGCCACCTAACATTGTATTGGGAGGTTTCAGCACCACCCCTTTTCGGATAAGTTTGTTTTCCATCTGGCCTTCCCCATCTTGGGGATGCAAGTTGCGATATCTTCATGGTCTAATCGAGCTTTAAGTTCAGGCGGTTACCTTGCAGGTTAACGTCCTGTAAGCGACGCTAGCAAGACAAGTACAGATGAGAACCAGGTAAGCTCCTAGTCCTTGACTTGACCCGCGTCCCAGGTGTTCTCCTCACCTCAATTCCACGTATTTTCACGAACAAATTAGCCTAGGGGGAGCAGCGGTATGCCTGCAAGTCAGTGCGAAAAAAAAGGCGTTAATACCAAGTTTGGACATACTTTTTTCAGAGAAACTCAAATTTTTTTATTTGGTATAACATTGGATGCGGACATGTCGGCTTTCTTCGAAGGCCGATACATTGGTGATACTTTGTACGTGGGATGCTCGGACGTTCGATCAGTACAAACTACATCACAAAATGAGCAGTCTTTGTGAACATATCAGCTAACTGCAAGTATTTACGGAGTCGTATAGTCTGTTTAAAACTCTGCTACATGATCAAACCTACGTGATTATCCACATAATTTACACACTAGTATATCTAAGTCTTTAACCGTCACAGCAGAGAAATCGCAAAACAGCGTCTGTCAGTTTTGAAAAGTGTGTTCCTTCATTTTGGATATTGTTACTGAGATAGTCGGTCTACGTTTCCCCAGTCTTGTATCTTGAGTGCCGTCTTATCCTATGTCGCGCAGAGCACATATATATTTTCCCGCTGTCACAACCGTCCACTCCGCTGTTAAGCGTAGGTCAAAATTCTTGGTCTAATATCAGTTCCCCAACTGATACAATTCTTCGTTCTCCAATCTAATTGCAGCCCATGGCAGTCTGTATAAAGCCGCAAGATGCGAAGCGGAAAAGATGGTTCCATGTCTAAGAGTCTTGGATTGCACAAGGAGCTCAAAGATAATTCGGATTGTCTCGCTGGTTGTTTAAAAGCGGTGAAATATATATAGACCACGTCCACACAAGTTTAATACAAGGTAGCAAGAGTTGCACAATAAAATCGCAAATTTTATTCGAATGAAGATATTGGTCACTTTTTGTTTTGCCTTTTTAATTTGTCCTGTCACACGTATGGCCTCTTTCAATCGTATCGCTTTTGGTAACGAAATGTAGCTCATGGCGTGGTTGAGGTTGCAGAAGTGCTAATACCATAAGATTAGGCGCTGTCTCTTCACTTTACAGCCTGGCCTCAGTCTAAAACATAGAAAACTGCAGGATTGGGCCGTCTTTCTGACCGGTAATGAAATCTTTAAGCTGAAACTCTCCCTCTCGATGCCGTCCCAGCTCGGCTCCCGGCGTCCCACAGCCGACAACACCATCTCTTCCATCGGGCAGCCTGAAATCGCCGACATTTAACAAAGTAGCCGTCGCCAACATAAGCTCATGCTGGGCCAACCCTCTGCCCAAACAGCTTCTCGGTCCGACGCTAAACGGCGCAAATACCGACCGCGCCCGGTTGACTTTCTCTGCATCGTTCCCTGGGCTATCTGCCAGCCACCGCTCTGGCCGGTATTGGAACGGCTCATCATAGTATGCACAGCTGTGCTGCACGCTGTATATGCCTACACCAACCGTCGTCCCGCGCGGCAAATGCTCGCCGTCAACGACCGCACCCTGTGCCGCCGACACCTCGCGCCAGGGGGTCCCGCCGACAGGCGGGCTCATGCGCAGCGCCTCCTCCACACACGCCTTGAGGTATACGCACGACGGTAAACGCTGACCGGTTACTTGATGTCCCACGCCAAACACGCTCCTGACTTCGGCGGCGGCCCGCGCATAACAAGAAGGGTTATGTGCGAGGTAAAAAAGCACGGCGGCGAGAGCGGTGGAGGACGTATCTGTGCCGGCAAAGACGAGAGTTGCGCTCTCGGCGGCTAGCTCGTTCGCCGTGAAGCTGCTGCCCGTGTCGGGATCTTTGGCGACGGCGAGGTTCCCAAAAAGGTCGTTTGGCTGAGTATCTTTGGCGTCGTCAATTGGCCGCGATAGTCGCTTCATCCGCGATCCAAGCATACCGCCGAGGAACTTGAGAAAGCGGTTACGGGATTTGATCGCAGCGCGGAACAAGTGCCGGTCCAGCTTGTGGCGCGCGAACCACGGCGCCTGGATCAAGCCAGCCATGCGAGTGTTGGAGATTTCGATGGCGTCTACGACGTAGCGGAATTTGTGCTCGGTCAACAGGCTGTACCGCTCATCGAAAACAACGTCGGCCATGATGTCAAACGTCAGGTAGCTGCACAGGCTGCCCATGTCGACGGGTGCACCCCACAGCCTACTGTCGCGCGCGTCGAGGGTTGCGTCGGCTGCCACGACCCCGGCGAGGGTCTGAATGTGCGACATGATACGCGGCTCGTAGCTCCGCAGCGCTCGCTCTGACAGGCCTTGTGACAGAATTCGGCGGCGCCGGGCGTGCTCGCGCCCGCCCCGGATGGTGAGGGTGTTGGGTGCGCGGTGGATCATGGGCTCGTACGTCGCGCCTTTGGAAAATGAGGACGACGGGCCAAAGCTGTAGATGTCGCGCAAGCCCTCGGCCGTGTTGACGAGGAGCGCGTTGGGGGCATAGCGGACACGGTCCCCTGATGTTTGGTTTAGCAGGAGGTTTCAGGAGTGGTTGGAAGAGGAACGTACCGTATTTCTGGTGACAACGCCACATGTCGAGGTGCAGGTCTCCCTTCCAGCCATGGTAGGCGGCGTAGAGGTCTGTGAACTTGGCTAGAAATGGGCCGGGGTATTTGGATAGAGGGTGGATGTAGGTGTTATAAATAATAAAGTAGATGAGCTGAGAAATGGTTTTGTTAGCTCGTAATCATCATTGGCTTCATTAAATTGAGGATGGACACCAACAGAGACAAAGCATGCGGTAAGAACAGCACCTAGCGCGGTAAACTCTAGAAGGGCCATGATCAAATTACTTTTCCAGGCGAGGCTCACGAAACGGATTCCACCAAATGAGTTGTAGGACAAAGATTTAGATGAAAGCCAGCTGAAACTCTAGTAATGTGCATAAGCACATGTGAAACTGGAAAAGTTAAATCTTTATCCAGTATTGTCACGTACGTTCTCATTTTGAAGAACCAAGACATTGGAAGTACAAACCAAGAAATCTCTCCATGCATTTATACGATTGGCTCATTAATTACCCCTCGGTCTCGTCTACTATCTTGAGAGGGGTAGGAGGAGCCAAAAGGGGTGTGTGGGTGTTATGATTATTGCACTAGTAAACATATCTCCTGGTGCCCACAAAGATAAGCTTTTCGCGCATGGTAATCCGGCCTGATACCACATAGTCACTGTGGACAGGGGTGAGTTACCAGGTATGCACCATGTCACTAAAAGTCTGGGGATCCCTAACTTTGGCTCACTTACGTAGTACAAACGTGTCATGGGATGGTACTTTGATTGGAATTTTGACAAGGTTCTTAGGGCTTAATAGGAGCTACTTAGTAACTTATGGGAAGAAAGTTAACCCTTCTTCTTAAGATATGTTGCTGCAAGAAGGCGTGGTAGAACATCTCTCTATCATTTGTATTATATTTTATTGGCAAAACAGATTTCAATTTAAATGGTAAGCTGCTGGCGGTCTAACTACTTGGTCGTGTGGAAAAGCTTAGAATCTTCACCAGCGATCCGGGACTGAGGCAACATATAGAATGTTATCGACGATGATTACCGAACTTACGTCACTTGCAGAACATGAAATGTATTGTCTACTACGTACAGAAGCAAAAGCACACAATCAACGAACACTCGATCACTTTCTTTGTAAAAGTACCCTCCCAACTTCTTCCTTCCCAACTAAGCCTTCTTTCTTGACTCTCACCATCCCACTACCGCCATACAGCACCTGTTGGAAAGCTCTGTTTGCCTTTGCCCTCCGTTCCATTGACTTGTGCAAATATGCCTCATACTCTTGCTCACCACCGGGAAGGGCAGCGAAAAGCAAAGCCGGATTAACGGCAAGAACCTGCGCACCCTTTTGGCCAAACCCAAAGCTCGTAATTGTAACCGCCTTTACCATCCCCTGTCCAATATCTACTGTCTGCCCGGGGAAGAAAAGCATATCCTTCTCCCGTAGTTTGACCTCCACATCGTCCAGATGCCGGTTGCCGGGGACGCAGCCTTGGGACGAGAGGATTTGCAGCGCCCCGTTAACGGCCAGAGCTCCGGCTGCGGCTTTGGCGTGGCCCACGACAGACTTCTGGCAGACGCACGCCATAACGTTTCCTGGCTTGCGGCCTAAATGTGCAAGTTGCAACTGGAGGACCATGGCCTCGTTTATATCGCCCAGGGAGGTGCTGGTGCCATGCATCGAGGCGACCTCCACGTCGTCGATTGTCAGCCCCCATACCGCCAGCGCACCCCGTAAAGGCGATATGGTCTTGTCAAAACAAAGACGGCTGCAGTAGTACTGTCTCGCCGAGCGGACTGCGGCCTCGGTGCGGGAAATAACCTGTGCTAGCTTTCGGGATTTCTCGGCGGCTGGAATTTGTTGCTGGCTGTTTATAAATTCAAACTCCGCTTCTCGATCCCGAGCTATCCGGGCCAGCTCTGTATCAAGCTGTGCTTTACGGTACCCGATATCCAGCACATCCCCAGGGGCATTGCCACACTCTGCGGCGGCAGTCAACACTCCTTTGCCAGGCGCAGGCAGCGACCTCCCGATGCCATCAGCAGCGGTATGTGTAAGAGCAATAACACCGTAAACCGGCAGGCCTAGGTCGATTGCCGTGCGGGCCGTGGTTAAGATCTGCACGCCGCAACCCTCGCCTTCCACAAACCCAGCCCGCGTCGAAGCCATGGGTCGACTAGCCTCCATCGGCGTGCGGCCCTTGCTCGCCTCCGCTGTGCCGTCAACGGTTGCGCCCATCCGTGCGAAACCCTGCGCGACGTCCCGTTCTAGTGAGTCCGCCCCTCCTGCCAAAACGAATCTTGCCCGCCCACGGACCAGTAGGTCGTAAGCATTATCAAGGCTCTCAAGGGCTGTGGCACATGCTCCTACAGGGGTACGAATGGGCCCCGCGGCCCCCAGGAGCAGCATGTTTAACCAGGCAGCGGGCGTGTTGGCAAAGGATTCAGCAAGCGCGTCATTTTGGCTTTCGCGCCCAAGAAACTGGCCTTTGAACAGGTCAAATGTCGCTTGTACGCCACCCATGCTAGTACCTAGACAATTTCCAACCTCTGCGGGACCGCTCCCTATATCGTCACCATATAGCTCGAAAGGATCCGGGATGCCCGCCGAAAGGAAGGCTTCCGAGGCGGCCACTAAAGAGTAAAGTGTAACCGGGTCGACTTGTGAAATTATATCCTCTGGAATACCGTATCGTGCCGCTGACCAGCCTGTCGGCATTTGCGCGGATATAGTGTGGTCGAATGGCTTGGATTTTAGAAGAAGGAGGGTTGCTCCCGAGTGTATGGTAACGTATACCTGACCATCGGCTTGCGTAATACTTGCGTGGGAGCCGTGCTGCCGGACCAGGTGTGCTGCTGTTTCAGCACTCACAGCTATGGGGGCAAGATCCTGTTGCAAGATAATCTCGTGGAGCTCCTGCTCCGAATCGGGGCCGACGAGATCATGGCCCCGACGTGCTCGAGGTCGGATGCCCGTATTGGCGAGAATGTGGCCTTCGTACCTTGTCTTGATTTCGGAGTCGGTAATGGGTGTTTTGGTCTCCGCATCCAACCACCCAGAATAATAGTTGTTGCTGCCGCCAGCCCGTGACAGCGACAATGGGCCCTTGTGGTATGTGACGAGGCCCATAGCCCACGCCAGTTCCAGACAACCCTCTATGGAGAGGGTACCGTTAACCTCGAGCTCCCAGCGTGTGCGGGAGCTGCCACAAGATCCCACCTCTCCAAAGCCAACCACCACAACAACTTGATCAAGGTCAACCATTCCTTGCAGGGCGGTCGTATAGGGCTCGACGTCTTTCCAAACTGGGAGCTCCATGGCATTGACCTTGAGCCTGGCAAGTGGCGTTAACTTGACCTTGGTCTTATTTTGGCTGTTGCGTGCCTCCTCGAATGCGAGGGCTCTTTCCACGTCGGCCTGGTCCTTCACCCTTTGCCGGATGCGGTCCAATGCTGGCTGTAGCTTTAACCAAGGAGTCAGCCCGCCCGAGATGTCAGCCATAAGCGGGCCAGAGTCGCATGCTGTGCGGAGCTGCTCCGAATCGAGAAGGCCGACCAAATGCCATGCCATCTCATGGATGGAAAAGGTGCGCACCCCCAATTCGGCCTCGACGCCCACCGCAAGCGCGTCATTGTCCGCCATCAGCCCAGTGCCCTTGGTCCAACCGATAACCGCACCGCACAGGCTAAGAAAGTCTGTCCAATTTTCAGAAAAATATTTATATAGCAGGGCCTCCAAACCGAATTTGGACTCGGCATACAGCCCATCCTGCCCAAAAGATCCGTGGTTGGGAGACAGTGGCAATAATACATGTGTTGGATGGGTCCAAATGTCCCGGGTTTCTTTGGCCGCTTTGATAGCCCCAAGTAAACGTACTATGTTTGTTAACATAGCACGGTGGGCGAGGTCGGACGTAGAATCGATGCGATCGATTGGTCTACCCGTCTCGCTAATGGCTGCAAACGGGATAACATGGTCCAAATCCCAACACAAATCCTTGTAAATATATGCTACCAGCGCGTCCACGTCCAATGCGCTGCATGCATTGAAGGGAAGAACGACGAGCTTAGATCCGCGAGCCCCGTGAGTATTGTAGAGGCTCCGATAAAAGGCAAGGGTTTCGTATGAGTATGAGCTGGTGGTGACAACTATTTGGGCGCCGGCGGAAAGCAATAGCGAGACAATCTCGGCGCCGATGGAATTTCGACCAGCGCCTGTAATCAGTACAGTCCTGTCGGTAAAGGAGATGCCTGATAAAGCCGAGTGTTCGAACCAAGACGTGTAAGCCGTAGAAAGGACTGTATTATATATCCAGCCGTCGCGGTTATCAAGAGTTTTGATAAAAGGAGTGCCGCTTGTGCAAAATGGCCTGATTGCCGACACGTCGGGGAAGGAGGGTGTCGATGGGCTGCTGGAGAAGAGCGACGAAGGGGCGGAATCTGGTAAGATGCGGATGGTTTCTTCCGCCATTGACTTCCTATCTGTCTTGTACTGAAGGAGCGACGATGTGGACAGGGTTGTGTGGCAGAACACAGTGGCTTCCTGCCCTGCCGCTGCTTTTACCCGGGTTTCCAACATGGTCATGAAGTGCTGCGCATTTTCTCTTTGTTCACCCGCAGGCAGCGTCTGCACCCTTCTCGAATACCACTCCACGACCTTGACTAGCCGATCAGAGCTTCTCCTTGCCACCTTTTCAATCATGTCTTGTGCCCAGTCCAAGCTCACATTACCAGAGGCGAGCCCGTGGAACAGCCGCAGGACGTCTTGGACAGCCCAGTTCCACCAGGACTCATACACCCGCACTTTTTGCTGGCACCCGACCAGTGCAGGGACGATGCCGACCTCGAACTTATCCCCTAGCTCAGCTGTCCATGCGTCTAATCGTTGCTGCAAGTCACCTACCGCAGCACGGAGCGTGGTGAGCTCCGCCGCGGTTGTCTCATAGTTTTGGCCAGAGTGGCGAGCTAGCAGCTGCCTCACGTCTTTGTATGTTCCTTGCATCTCGACCCGTAGATCTTGCAACGCCTTGGAGGATACAACTTGTCCTGTCTCAGTTGAGCTGATGTCCTGGTCGATGGTCGCCACACTAGCCGGATCAATACCGACGTCTTTCAGCACGGCACTGGCAACTTCGGCCGCAAACCCGTCTACGTCATTCTGGGTCGCCAATCTCACGTCCGGCTGCATAGCCACGCACTTGACGAGCGCGCGGTCTTGCATGCCTGGTCCGAATCCTTTACCCTCGAAAGCCTTTCTCAAACTCGCCACGCTTCCGCCGGCGCACAGCTTCATGCCAGCCATCTTGTTGACGAGCGCCATGCTGCAGGGGCCCAGCCTTCCGTTGGGAAGCTGGGCAGCGAGTTCAGCAATGTTCATGGCCTCGGGCTGGTCAGGGAGCGCACCAAACTCCTTGGTGAGGTCTCCAATAATCTCGTTTTGGATGGTCGAGCGACCGCCGCAGAGGGTGTTTATGGGTATGTCGGTGGGGAGAGAGATGGCGTGCCTTTTAAGTGAGGTGGCGATTAAAAGGATGAGGATTGAGAGGGCGGGAATAGGAGTGTCGGTAATAAGTGCATGTGCTGTTTTTGGGGTCGGATTGGCGACACCATTCACTTGTTGAACAAACACAGCCGTAGTTTTCTCAACCGGGGCTTCCGCCGGCGCGGGCTCTGGCAATGCGACATGTGCCTCGGTCCGGTAGTAGATCGTATTTGCATCCTTCTTCAAGCTAAGCAGTTCCCTCACCCTCCCATATGCCGTGTCCTCGGTGGCAAACTCGGTCGTGAGAGTCTTGCGGGCCATGTTCAGCAGTGTCTGGTCCGGGCCGACCTCAATGATGCGGGTGGCCCCTTGCGGTCCGCCTAGGAAGGCGTCCTGGGCCGTTATCCATTGCACTGGGGAGCAGAATTGGTATCTGCCAAACGTTTAGTTGTCGTGAAAGCGGTTTGAAGAAGGTTCTGGGTGCGTACGCTAGAAGTTCCGTCAAAAGAATGTATGAGAGCTCATCATCTACGGCGTCGAAGACTTGGGTTTGCAGATCTGCCATGTTTTGCGCTGCGATTACAAGCTTGAAAACAAAACAACAATCAGGCAACTCGAGTTATAACTTTCCCTTGGAAATTTGCTTTGCCAGCATCGGTTTCTTCACAACAATAAGTAAGCAAGCGAGATTCATGAGTTGAGACCTTAGCTATCGATCGAGCGGTTGTCTTCTACTCGCTTTTTTGTTTGTGGCAATTATTTGTTCCCCTTCGCGCACACGCTCAGCGCTTGCGCTATCACCGGCTCGCTGCAATGATAGCAAATTTGAGGTTTGGCGGGGGCTGCTTCAAGGATGTGACCCGACAAGTCCATTTATTTAAGTTTAAAATTACAGTTTTCCTACCCATGTCCCTGTCCCAACATTAGTGCCTTGGCTATTTGCCGTCGGTTATTGGAGTTTTTCCGCTCTCCCTGCAGGGTAGAGGGCGGTGTAACTATTATTTGGGAGGTGAAGGTGATAACTATCGCAATTTGGATTGGATCGTTGTGTATAGAGACCCGTTTATTAAAAGGAGTAGAAATATCTGGTAAAGAGGTAAGAATCTCCGGCAATGCTGGTAAGGACGTCTGGCAAGTTAGATCAAAGTTCCGGTAAGCGGGTACAAACCTCTGGAAACAACAAGATAATGTGACTAGCAAACGAAAGCCCAAGAGTGATATAATATCACAAAATGCAAAATTTATCAACTTCAACAAATCTACCCGGTGACGGGCATACCGCAAACTGCCAAAACTGTCGTCCATTGCGTTTCATCCAAAGACAACCTGGTTCTAGTCTAGCTAAACGTGGGGTACCTTGTAAACATGTATATTCCCGCATCGGTCTCCCCTTTAATAATACGACGCGAGATCAGGAGACTTGCTGGGACCGTTCCACCCAGACTCCATGCCCTAAATAGATCTAACCGAGCCCACGGGGATGCTGAATTTGAAGAGCTAACCCGTACTTTTCCCATGACTAATTAATTCGAGAAATTAAAAATTGGAAAACTCCAGAAGCGTTCACCCTGTATTCTTCTCCGCGTGTCATCGTTATACAAGACAATTTTGGAGCTTTTTCCCTCTTTTTTTTCCCTTTCTACTTTAATGAAAGGAATCAAATACTGATACGCTACTAATATGTTTTCTTTTTGTACTGCTACCTTTGAATACTTACCTCTCGGTACCTTATGACGATTTCTTTCAAAGTAGCATTGTTTATCGTTTGGAATATAATCGGCTCTCGTGCGATAAGGAAGGTACATCTACAGAGGGGTAGATGCGTGGTTACGAGATAAGAACCACGTGTATGATAAATGGTCCCAGTCCGACTTTCGGCAAAGTCCTGTCAGAGCAACGACGCGTGGATTCCTACAAGGAATCATCTTGTTGAGTAACAACACTAGTGGTGGATTATTCCAACAGTAGAGCACGTATACTTTATCTTTAACACCAGCGCCTTGGGTAGACGTAAACATCGTCGTAAGGGAAACATCACTTTACTCCGTAAAGTGAACGTTTCCATCACCATGTTCATTCAATCCAGAGAACAATCCTCATCTCAAAAAAGCAGACACACTTTTTCCCTTGATTCTCACACAATTTCTATAGAGATTCCAATTCGTCATGCGCTTGCACGGTTTGCTTCCCGATGCAAGCAAGGTTTCCTTTCTGACACAAACGCGACACCACGAGGGACACCGGCTGAGCTGCTGATCGAGTTTGTCACCTATGTTTCCACCCAGTCAGTAAGATCAAAAAGCTGCAACGCCCTCATCAATATCTTGTGGCGCCATCTGGAGCACAAAATCCTCGCCAACAATGACATACATGTATATGCAGCTGCCAAAACAGCAAGCTCTACCTGTCGACAGCGTCTTATTAGCAAATTTTATGAAGCCCAGGAAGCCATCGGCATCAATCGCCGGAGCTGCAACACTGCGCTATTACGAGCACAAAGGGCCGGCACCGCGAATATATATGGGGTGTTTGGCGGGCAGGGCAACACCAGGGAGTACTTTGAGGAGCTGCGCACGTTGAGGAACACGTATCCCAATCTACTTGCGGGCCTAATTCAAACATGCAGTAGTCACCTTTCGTCTCTGGCGGCCAAACCATCTATCGCAGATCAATTCCCACAAGGTCTAAATGTATCACGATGGCTGGAGGATGCGAAACACACGCCCGATGTGGAATACCTTATCCGCGCACCCGTCAGTTTCCCGCTGATAGGATTATTGCAGCTCTGTTATGTCAGAGCGTTGGTGGCTAGCCTAGGCGGCAATCCCGCCGAATTCACAACCGCCTTCTCCGGGTTTGCCGGTCACTCGCAGGGCGCCGTAGTGGCTGCCGCTATGGCTACGGTCACCACTTGGGAAAGCTTTGAACACGTCGCCCTGACTGCCACTACAGTACTGCTTCACATCGGCGCGCGGAGCCAACAGTCCTTTCGGCAAACCCCGCTGGCTCCGGAAAAGGAGGTCGTTCTGGACGCTGCGGGGCTGGGCACGCCTTCGCCTATGCTAAGCATCACTGGCATTGGCCACGCCGACCTGGTCACCGTTGTTGACGCTACAAATGCCCACCTTGCCGTCGACGTGCAAATGGCCGTGTCTCTGGCCAACAGGGACGACACCTTTGTGGTCAGCGGTCCGGAGCGGACGCTAGCTGCTCTGGTGGAGGCGCTCGGCGGCGGAAGACCGACCGAGCCGCAGGAACGTGTGCCCAGTTCTCAGCGCAAGATGACTCCCCGGCTTCGCTTCCTCCCAATTTCCATCCCCTGCCATAGCCCGATGCTGGCTGGTGCGACCCCGCTTATCCTTCGCGACTTACAAGCCGCCGGGGTCAGACTGGACAGCGCGGCCTTGCGTGTTCCGGTCAATCAGGGCGTGGACGGAGGACACCTCGCCGAGGGGTGCAAGGATGATAATTTGATCCCGTACCTGGTGGAAGGTATCACCACGCGCGCCGTGGATTGGCGCACCGCCGCATTCCCATCAGCAACGCATATAATCGATTTCGGTCCGGGCGGCCCATCTGGTGTGGGCGCTCTAATAATGGAAAAACTCTCAGGCACCGGGGCGCGCGTCATTGTTGCCGGCCGCAATGGCCTCCACATCCCTGAACAGCAGGACATGGGCAGCCTGGTGGAGATGTACGATCGCCGCGACGAGGGCCTAAAGTGGAACGTCGACTGGCACAAGGATTTCGGGCCGTCGCTGGTCCGCACTGCGGGCAAGTTGGCTCTGGATTCGAGGATGAGCAGGCTGTTGGGACTGCCGCCCGTCATGGTTGCGGGGATGACGCCCACGACTACGCATCCGGAGTTCGTGTCGAGTGTAATGCGCGCGGGGTACCATGTCGAGTTCGCCTGTGGGGGATATAACACACCCGCTGCGCTCCGTGCTGCTATATTGGAAATGGTTACAATGCTGCCCGCCGGTAGAGGGTTGACGTTGAATGTCATTTACGCCAACCCCAAGGCTCTCGCTTGGCAGATCCCGCTGATCCGGCGGTTGCGCAACGTCGAACAAGTCCCAATAGTCGGACTTACTGTCGGCGGCGGTATACCATCTCTACAAGTGGCTGCTGAATACATCACCACGCTCGGCATTTCGCATCTGTCCCTTAAGCCGGGGTCGGCGACGGCGATACAGCAGGTCTTAGCTATTGCACGTGCGCACCCAAATTTCCCAATTATGTTACAGTGGACCGGCGGCCGAAGTGGCGGCCACCATAGTTTTGAGGATTTCCATGCGCCAATATTGGAAGCCTACCCGCGGATCCGACAATATGGTAACGTTATCCTGATAGCGGGATCCGGCTTCTCCGAAGCTGAAGATATATATCCGTACCTTACGGGGACGTGGAGTTTATCCCATGGGCGCGGGCGGGCCAGTCGTATGCCCTTTGACGGCGTGCTTTTGGGCAGCCGGGTTATGGCGTGCGCCGAAGCGCTGACCTCGGCGGCCGCCAAACAGGCCATAGTCGACTGCTCCGGTCTGTCAGACCACGAGTGGGAGGGCACGTATGGTCCTCAAGGTGCAGGGGGTGTGGTCAGCATCACCTCGGAGATGGGCGAGCCCATGCACGTCGTCGCCACCCGCGGGGCGCTGCTGTGGGCCGAGCTCGACAGGGTACTTTTCAGCATCCCCAAGGGCCCGAGGAGAGGTGCAAAGTTGGAGGAGATGCGAAACCATGAACTGATTACGCGGCTCAACCGAGATTTTCAAAAGCCGTGGTTTGCCTGTCGGTCTACGGTCTCTGGTGCGCAAGTGGCGTGCGAGTTGCTCGACATGACATACGCCGAGGTTGCTTGGCGTGTCGTCAAGCTTTGCAGTGTCAATGGCAAAACCTGGATCGATGAGACCTACGCCGAGTTGCTGGGCGGTTTCTTGATGAGGGCACAGCAACGCTTCCTCGACGCAGTAGCCTTGGAGGGCTGTGATGCGACCGCGTTGCAGGAGAGGTGTAGGCTGGACCCATCGGCTTCTGTCAGCAGTGTTATGGCAGACATTCCCGAGGCGCTGGACACACAACTATACCTTGAAGACGTGCATTTCTTTGAGCAGCTCTGCGCCACGCCCGGCATGAAGCCCGTTCCGTTCATCCCGGCGCTTGATTCCAAATTTGAGACGTGGTTCAAGAAAGATTCGCTCTGGCAGTCGGAGAACCTGCAAGCTGTGGTCGATGGCGATGCGGGACGGGTGCTCATTCTCCATGGACCCGTGGCAACTCGTGGTGTCAAGGTTGTCGATGAGCCGGTTGGGCAGGTGCTTGATGGGATTATGAATGGGGTTCTGGGACGACTGCTCTCTGATCGCTACCAGGATGACGCTGATGCTGTTCCAACTGCTGAGTATATTCCCGGCCTGTCTTTTCAGAATCTCATATCAGTCAACGAGGCTATGGAGTCCGATGACTGGGAATTGGCGGCAGAGGGCAACGAGGACGATCCCATCGGAACCGATATAATGAGGGGCTCACTAAATGGCGAGTCTTTAAGGGCTGCTATCTGCACCAATGACAGTGACCAAAGAGAATCCTGGCGTCATGCCCTCTTCCACTCACGGCACATCTTCCGTGGAACAAGGCTGGTAGAGAACCCCATGTGGACAATCACCGAAGCCCTGTGGGCCGAACGTGTAGAGATACTCACTGCAAACGACTCCACCACTATTACAATCCTGGGCGTAAAGGAGAACACTCACACCCAAGAGTCCACCCTCCTCCAGATCATGAAGCCCACCACCTCCACCTCTATCGAAATAAGACTATTCACCTTTCGCACCCCCTCTGCCCCCGTGCCGCTCCTATTGCAGCTGACGTACCATCCGGCCACCCCGTACTCCCTCATTCGTGAGCCGCCCAACTTACGAAACCAGGCCTTGTACAACGTGTACCGCGAGCTGTGGCTCACCTCGAACGTCACGTTTGAGTCTGGCTGGTTCACCGAAACAGTTAACATTACGGCCTCGCGAGTGAGCAAATTTAATCAGGCCGTTGGATACTCCAAGGCTCACCAGTCCGAGACGGTCAGTATGGACTTTGCCATGGTCGTCTCGTGGGGCACCATTTGCTCCGCCTTGCTTGCCGATCCTGTAAAGGGCGACTTGCTGCGTCTTGTGCACCTCAGCAACAGCTTTGAGTTTGCGACTGATGATGATGACCACCGTGGCGATGAATCGATGGGAATTGGCCATGTCATCACCGCCAGGGCATGCGTTAGTCGTGTCATGCCAGCGCGCGGCTCGGATGGCGCCGTCACAGGCTGTGAGATTGATGTGCTTTGCCATTTGAACTCGAGCAATGGGACACTGATCATGACGATTCGATCGAGGTTCTTGATAAGGGGCCAGCCGGACGATGATGCTGTTACCGAGGGCATAACGTACTTTAGTCACACGGAAAATGCACCGGTCGAGATTGTGCTCAAGAGCGTGGCGGATGTTGCCCTTTTTTGGGTTAATATACAAGATTATCTGGTTGCCCCCAATGCTGAAACGGGTGCCAATAGCACACTGGAAAACCTCATGGCCACATATCTGACAGACGTGGCAGTTCGTCCTCAAACCGTCGAGTTTCACACGGAAACCCACATCACAGACAACAACATCAAGACGTCCGGTAATCTACAGCTACGCACCGACTCTGGCTTGGTGCAAATGGCAAATATTTCTCGGACATCCTTGGGCAAGTGTCCATTGCAAGCTTATCTAGCAACCTATGGCCGGCAACTTAACCAACCAATCTTACTCCTACAGCCGATCCACTACCCACCGATTGTGGCCGCAATCAAAGTTCCATGCACCAACCTGCCCTACTCGCTTGCGTCCGGCGACATGAACCCCATCCACACTTCACGCATCTTTGCCGCTCTTGCCGGCAACGCCGACACCATCACCCACGGCATGTACGTCAGCGCCACAGTCCGGCAAGTGCTGGAACGAGCGGTTGCAGCACAGAGACCGGAGAGAATACTGCGTTACGAGGCTCGCTTTGTGAATATGGTCCTGCCGGGTGATGTACTCGATGTGACCTTTACGCACGCTGCCATGTTGAATGGGTGTTTGGTTTTCGACATCTCGGTTAGCCGGCAGGCGCGGGCCGGTACTGATGATGATGGTCAAAGTACCGTGGTTATGCAGGGTTCAGCGACGCTCACACAGCCACCAACTGTGATTCTTTTCACCGGCCAAGGAAGCCAGGAGGTCAACATGGGAATGGACCTTTACGAAACCTCTTCCGTGGCGAGAGCGGTGTGGGACGAAGCAGACACATACCTGCGAGAGAACCTCGGCCTTTCGCTGCTCTATATCGTCCGCCAAAACCCAAAATCTATAAAAGTGACCTTTGGCGGCAGGCGCGGTGCAGCCTTGCGGCAAAAATACATGGCCGCCACGACTGAAGGCCGGCCCATGTTCCCTGGCGTTACGGCCACCACATCAAGCTACACGCATTGGGCCCCGGGGGGCCTCCTCTTCACGACGCAGTTCTCCCAGCTAGCCATCACGGTCATGGAGGTGGCGGCGATGCGCGACATGCGGGCGGCCGGGGTGGTCGACGTGAGTCGCAGTCGTTTCGCAGGCCACTCCTTGGGCGAATACGGTGCGCTGGCCGCCGTCACGGACTGCCTGCCGCTCTCCAGCCTCCTGCCTATGATCATGGCGCGCGGAGCCACGATGCAAAAGGCCGTGGAGCGGGACGCGGATGGCAGGAGCGCCTTCGCCATGGTCGCTGTCGACCCTGGGCGGGTCGTGCTGGGCGGGACGCGAGGGACGCTCTCGCCAACTTTGCTGGAGGCGCTCGTGGTGCAAATCGCCAAACGCATGGGCTTGCTCCTGGAAATCGTCAACTTCAACGTCAGAAATGCGCAGTACGTTTGCGCCGGTGAGCTGCGGGCCCTGCATGTGCTGCAACAGGTTTTGGACGACGCGGCAACACGAGAAACCATCCCCGAGCAGCTATGCAGCTTGGTGGAGCGGCATGTCGCAGAGCTGGATCTCTGCGCTACGGACGGCATCAAGACCTCGATTCGATTGGTGAGAGGTCGCGCGACGATACCGTTGGTAGGAATAGATGTGCCGTTCCATAGCAGTCACATCGCGCCGCGGAGGTCGGCGTTTCAAGAGTCGCTCCTGGTGGCCATCAAGCCCGAACGGGTACGGGCCAGCCAGCTGGTTGGCAAATACGTGCCCAACGTGACGGGTCGGCCGTTTGAGATCTCCAGAGACTATTTTGAGCAGGTTGCGGCCTTGACTGGGTCAAAGAGGATAAAGGCTGTTCTAACTGATTGGGATGCGTGGACTGCGCGGAAACAGGGGCTGCAGAGGCTTGCTGCAGTCTGAGTTGTGGGGAAAGCTGCGACTGCAATCCGTAGATGAAGCGCCGATGGAGCGGACAAATGTCAATCTCCTAATATTCAGGAGGTAGAATCTGCCTTTGCAACGTTAAAAGTCAAAGCCATTTCAACAAGTTGCAAATATCCTGAATTACATAACATGTGGTTGGATGAACAAGACACTGGCTAGCCCCCGGGCCTGGTGCTAGAATGGTAAGTAATGAAGATGATCATTTGAGCTGTTTTACCTGTGGAAGTTTATGTAGAAGGGAGTAGGTATTAATGGTTGGTTATGGTAAACGAGGCGGAGAATAATGTATTCCGATAGTTTCATGATGAACAGTAATAGACAAATTTACCATCATCTCTATCAGTTACATATTCATAGACGTATATAATCATCAAGATTTGGGCTGGAACGGAAAGGGAGAATTACAAAGACACAAGCCAGAAGGTTTGCAGTTTAATTGCTTCCGGACCCCTTCGGAGATGAACAATGTCGACATTTACCCAGCTACCTTAAGTATATCTTGGGCTGTTACCCTATAACTTCCCTTGGTACTCTAGGTAATACTCTGAGTTCTAGTAACATGCAGCTTGTAAATTTCCCTTAGTTGTCCTTCACTATTACCCAGTACCTGGCGACTCGGCGGTGGCCAAGCCTGCTGCCAATTTACCCCGCACAATCTGACAGGTAGGTGAGCAGGCAATCATGATGATGCAAAGTGACTCAAAGGCTTGGTTTGATAAAATCGGAAGTTGGAATTACCCGAGATTCATGAATAATTTTTGTTTGGATCGGTTTCCGTGGCTCGCTTCAATCCACCTGGTCGCGGGTGCATGTGCCGAGGAGTAAGATGATCCCCTAAACGGAAAAGATCTTTGTTTGTCGCATCCTGTCAAAGACTCGTCCAACCAAAAAGCAACCTTGATGGGATCAACATCTTGCCATGCTAATGATTTAATGCATGTCAGATCCCCGTGCATACTCAAGTCCAATTTGCTCTACGGAGGTGACAAAATACGTCGTTTGTGGCCGCTAGAAATGGATATATAGCACCATGACAACCGCACCCGCCCCTAAGATATCCTCGTCCTAGACCACTGCTAGGCTGCTACGCACAACGTCAGTCTTGACCCATCACTACGATGTCTTACCTTCCAGTGATTGCAGTCACAGCCGGCCTCGGTCTGTTGCTTGTTATTATCAACCACATGAGAACCCGCAACAGCAAACCCTTCCCACCTGGACCCCCAGGGATCCCAATCCTTGGGAATCTCCTCCAGATCCCAACCAAAAAGTCATGTGTTGAGTTTCAGAAGTGGAGCCGTGAATATGGCGACTCCTCGGACGGGCTTATTGGTCTTCACCTCGGCCCCTGGTCCAAAACCATCATCCTGAACAAGGACAGGCAGGTCCGGGACCTTTTGGAGTCTCGCGGCACCGTCTATGCCGGTCGCGGGCCCGTCGCCGTTATGGACAGCATGCGTTCGTGGAAACCGTCGGGCGTTCCATTCGTGGGCAACTTCGCCTTTTCCCAATACGACGACGAGCTCAAACGTGCGAGGAAAGCGTCACTCGAATATATGCTACGCTCCGGGCAGGTCGAAAAACTGCTCCCGATCCAGGACGCCGAAAGCACGCAATTGGTTTGGGAACTGCTAAACCTCGAGGATGAAGGTGCTGCGGCACCCGGATCCTACAGCCTCTCCTTCTACCGCATGTTTGGCGCCGTAGTCCTCGCAGCCGTCTACGGCATTCGTGGCAAGGACAGCGCGCCCGAGTCGCCGCTCGGCATGTTTGCATCACTCGCCGAAGAGTTTATCCCGCTTTTGGCCTTGACGTCGGCGCCGCCGCTGGATATCTTCCCCTTCATCGCGTATTTGCCCGATATTGTTAACCCCTGGCGCGGATGGGTGGAAAAAGGTAAGAAATTTACGCTCAAATGGCATCATTTTTGGACAGAATTCCACCGGCTCGGCCTGGAAACGGCCGGGCGCAAAACCAGCCGCGAGGGGGACGGAATGCTCAAGCGGCTGGATGGCAAGGGGTTTTCCGAATCGGAAATTCTCACATTTGGGTCGACCATGATGAACGGCGGAGCCGATACGACGGCCGTAACATGTTTGAGCATGATTACGGCATTTGTCAAGTACAGGGGTCTTCAGGATCAGGCCAGGGCCGAGGTGGATGGCGTTTTCGGGGAGGGTACCATGCCTTCGGTGGAAAGATTGAGTGAGCTACGCTTTTTAAAGGCGTGCTTTTATGAGGTCAGCCAATTAATTCCTCGAGTCATGACTTGTGAAAAGAAATAAGATCTGACAGCTCTCTGCCAGGCTATTCGCTGGCGACCCCTGACGCCGCTCATGACGCGCAAAGTCCGCGCAGATCACATATATGACGGCTATTTCATCCCGAAGAACACCACAGTACTTTACAACATCTGGGCCATGTCGCATGACAGCGACGTCTTTGAGCGACCGGAAGATTTTGTTCCCGCCCGATATATGCCACAGGTCAGGGGCGCCGCCGACGTCCAACCTCTCCCGGTTTACGGATTTGGGCAGGGGTTGAGGAATTGTCCTGGTCAAAAAATGGCCGAATACTCGATCATTTTGGTAATGGCAAAGATCCTCTGGTCGTTTGAAATCACGGCACCGGATGGGGAAATCGACACCAGCGTCGAAACAGGGTATGATGACGCGTTTTTGATGACGCCGCACCCGACCAAGTTGAGGTTTCGGTTGCGGAGCAAGGCCCGGGGTGAAGTTTTGCAGGTAGAGTGGAAGAAAGCGAACGAGTGGTTATCAAGATTCGAATAGGTCAAGAGGGGTTTGGTACTTTTGAAGGGCAGTCATTTGAGTCGGACAAAAAATGCTGTGTGCATCGTGATAATGGCAGTAATTTCCAATAGCTTATGGAAGCTTTTGGGCAAGGTTGTTGAAACTGGAGGAAAGGCTTCCTTTGAAACACCCAGGAGTCCAGCTAGTCGTTCAGTTGACGTGGGCGTTTAGTTCAGATATATAGCTGCCACCATTCTACGAAGTACAGGCTGAGCGAATTTTTGAGTTACAATTGGCCTGGGCGGCCTGTCGCTCGTAAAGCGATAATAGCTGGAAGACGGTCTCGCAGCGAGGTGGATTGGGGTCTGTATTTGTTACAGAACGCACCCGTCTCTTTCAAGTCACTTTCCTGAATGGTGTATAGTGACAGTTCTCGGCAAGCAATGCGTCCGAAATTGCAAGCGCCAAGAGGTGAACTTTAAGTCCGAAAATCGAAGCAACAGCGTAAAGTTGCTCGATGCAGCCACCGTCTCTTCACACAGGCTTTCCGAACCAACCCAGGCAAAGAGTATACCCGTGAGCACCGCCGTCACAATAGTGCAGGATGTCTAAAGAAATCAGTCCAAAGCACACCGCATTGGGCTTTTCCCGAATCGCCAAGGTTAGTAATGAATGCGTGCTCTCGCGCGTGGGCGGTCTGCCGTGCGACCTGCTGTCAGTCACAGAAGCAGCTCGACAATATAAGCCTGGCGGCTATGAGCGTGATCCAAAGTGCCTGGTGCCAATATCTTCCTCGACATGTTTGGCGACCCGATGGACTTCTTTGTACCGTTTTCGAGCGCTGCTTTGTGGCATGGTAATTCGGGCCAAGCCATCCAGAATCGCTGCTTACAATGACCTTGCCTCTTCACCTTGGCTGTCGTATCCGGCCGCAAGGTCGAGAGTGTCAAGGGTACTCAGTCCAAGTCGGCTAGCAACATATCCTTGACGGAAATCGCCCACGTCATTCCGGTATTAGCGTCAAGGAGATGCTGATTGCGGCCACGACCATGGGGTTAGTCCCTCAGGCCATCAGCGGTGAGATTATTCTTTTGTTCGTCTTTCTTCTTACTGGGAATTACTGGGCGTTATCTGTCCTGGGCTGCGATGAACGTAGGAAAGGGGGTAACAAAGTTTCTTTCCGATGAGATGTGCGTCTTATTACATATTTCTCCCCAGCTAAGTATTAATGCGGCTGGTTCCCTGATGGATCGTTGACCAGGTTATCGACTCGCTAAACGCTATTACAGTCCCATTGTACTTCTAGTCGAAAGCACACACAGTATTGCTCTATTCCATCCACAATCCACTAACAACCAACAGGTGCTTCAAACAAGTGCTTGCCAAACTTTTGATCTTGCTTATCGTCTCCGGTGCTTCAATCGATGAGCTAGTAGCCGAAAACGCCTAACTCCTCTCCCCCGTTGCCCTAACCTTTGTCCAAGAAGCAGACAATTCCACAAGTCCGTCGCAGGATTCCCTGTAGCAGCGATACTAATAATCGTCCCACTGCTACTCCGCCGCTTGATAGTTCTCTCCAGCTCAGACGTTAAGGAAGACTTTGGCCGGCGTTATATTTTACATCGTGCTCTCCTGGCTTTTCAATTCCGCACAACCCGATTGGCGCCCCCCCCCTTGGATGGCAGTCTGGACATGGAAAGGTGACAAAGGCAGTCCGGGTGACCATAGCCCAACACGAGACGTTCCGCGCCGCCTTCCGTCCGAGGGATAACAGCGCCTCCAAACCGCTGTTGCACGTCTTGTATACACTGTCGTGGATACCTCGTGTGCTAAACATCCGGGTCTAACCGTGGCCGGCCGTTTATTCGCCAATCAAAGTCCGCAAATGGCTGTTCATGGTAGGAGGGTGGCCTGAATCTGCTTTGTTATGTTTGCGAGCAGGTCCCGCAAAGTTCGATCCTTGGCTTTGTCCTAACATGTCTTGATTGTCTGCAGGAGCAGGGTCACCGTTGGGGTATCGTCCCAACCGTGACACTCCAGGGTGATTGTTTAAGGTTCCCGTGGCCCCAAAAGTGGTCTTGCCGCCATTGGAAGTGTACTTTTTCCTGACCTCAGGCATGTCCGGGATATGGTTTGCCTCGCATATGTATCGTTGTTGCTTGCCTGTGTTGCACGCCTCCAACAGCTTGTACCATCGGGCCTGGGAAAAGTAGGTGTTGTCGCAACGGAGTTCGGACGTTGCGCCCGGTAGGGGAGTGGTGGCGGTAAGCATGCAGCAACTTATAGCATCCAAGTCCCCGTGCTGCGTGCAGCAGTGCCCCTGTTCCTTCTGCTTGAACCAACCCCTGACGGAGAAGAAGTTGGGGCACTGAGGTTGGGGCGTTGTCGGCTGTTTCGCCAGGACCGGCGTTGCCTGTTGCTGCTTCAACGGCCACCAGCGCCGCTCGAGCCCCACGGCATTGGGTTTCCCGCTGCCCGAGACCGGGTTGGCGGAGACAAGAGCGGCGCTGGTGAAGGCGAGAATAGAGAGGAGGTTTGGGGCGTACATTGTCTGTTTATTTCCTTTTTTATGCGTTACTTTCTTAAATCATCGTCAATAAAGAATTGATTGGCAAAGAACGAACGATGTAAAAGCTACTTCGTTGAGTAAGAGCAAGATAACACACAGAGGGAAGAAACAAAGGAAAAAAAAAAAAAAAAAAAAAAAAAAAAGAAATAAAAAAAAGAATGTGGTGGGTGCAGAAAAAGCCCAGGACGGATGAGCGAAAATACGATAAAGACCATATGCTGAAGAGAAAGCCAGGGAAGTATTTATACGTTAACCAAGGGTGTGGTTATTTTACCAATACAAATCGCTATAATAGGTACCTCCAAATCTCCACCTTTACGGTTACGGTGCGAATAATTATCGGTACAACGCAAACACTACCCCATAAACCCCGCACGTGCAAAACTTGAAATTTTCAACGACCTACAGCTGCATCGTTTTTATTTACAACTCAAAAAAATCATCCCGCGTGTATGCAAGTTTTTAATCATGATCAACACCCGCGTACTTGTTTTTTGTGTTGAATATAAGAAAGATGCTAATGCAGGTAGTGCGAATTGCAAAATTGTACAAATTGCGGCGTGCAAACATACCTTTGTGATATTTTGCGTGGTTTTGCGTGGCTTTACGTGGCTTTGGATGGTTTTCTCGTGGCATCATGTACCAACATGTATATGTACTGTATACTATAGCGATTTGTATTCGTAATATAGCTACACCCTTAATCGATTCACCTCCTTTCTATACACCGCTGCTCTGTCTCGAATTAAGTAGATCTGCGCGGTCGGAGCAGGGATGCAGCTTGCTTCGGGTGTTATTTTGGGCATGTCCAAATATATTGAACTGAAACATGGTACAAATTGATAGCCAGGCCGTGCTCACTTACTGTATGGATAAATTGTAAACCGAGCCATTCACTTTTCCTGAAAAAAACAGACAGGGAGAAAAATATCAAATTAAAATAAGATTATCAGTTACACCATTCGATTTCAGGGAGAAGAACCGAGGGCAATTGGCTTTGGCTTAAAGGAAGATTGAAGGATTAACCTTATGTTCCTGTCTACATGATACTAGCCCAGCTTATATAATAATGTATGTTAATTTTAAAATTCGAGCTGGTTATTTTTAACTTGAGACAAAAAAAAGCGGATATTACTTCATCGTACCGCACCGTAATATTACTGCAATTACGCTCATTTAAAGCTTGGACTAAAATACTTCACATTATTAATATGCCTGACGTACTTTATATGGGCAAAATATATTCCTGCAAGTACATTCTTTCACCACACGCGCAAATCGTATGTGGTGTCATCGGGCCATTGTATTGCATGGCGTTAAATCGCATTACTCATTCGCGTTTTGAATTCGTAGCGGTGATTCCGCGTTTGACGCGTTGAACTAGTCACACAATAAAAAAGCTGTAAAAGGTATATTTCATGTTACATTTGAAAATCTCGAAGTCGTGTGGAGAGAGTAGTGTAATAAGCAAAATAGTTCCAGGGTGCAAGTAAACACTAAAAGGGATAGTTTCTTGTCCTGTAAGGCAAGAAAGTCCCTTGTCTTCCAGGACACGATCGCCTCCATGCGCGGCTAAATTATTTCATCGACGGCGTTATTCTGGGCATAATGTGGACCATGCTTCTCCACGACTTTCAGGCCACTTTGATGTTGGGCTTGGGTTGCCTCTTTGATCCATGACTGGGATTTGTGCATCTATCGTAATGAACGATCAAGTGGAACGGAGGCTATGGTTGATTCTCTTAACTACCTATGCATCAGCTCCACCGTGGCTGCCGCGGGTTCGTTGGCAAGAGATATACGAGTGACGGCCCAGGATGCAGTGTCGCTAAAGACGGGAGCGCCGGATGGGAATTTGGACTTGTGACAGCGCTGCTACAACCGCTGCTCGGGTGTTGGCGAAAGGTCGAGTTGATGCCACCTTGTCGAAACTGCTGCTGCGCCCCGCTGATGTCACGCTGGATCTCAAATTTGGGCCCAGCTCAGCCACATCACTGCGGATAGTGATGTGCAACTTTTCTCATGCGACCAGGCCAACGAGACCCACTCCTTAACATCATCTTCGTCCTCTCGCCCCCCAACGAATGGACGATGTGCCCTTTGAAGTGGACCTGTTGGCTATGTTGCACAAAGCGATGTAACAATCCCTTAACATCAGCTTCAAAGCCATGTACTAGCAAATCGCCGTCCATTCCAGAGGCTGAATAGTCGATCCGATCCGGGCCCCTGATGTTGACAAGAGTAAAGTCAGGCTCAATTGCCACTGAAATGCCCGTTCATACCTAGAGTAGCACTGCAAGTCACCAAGGGCGTAGCGCCGGGCGCTGGGCATTGATTGAAGGAAGCATCTCTCTAACCCGTGTTAGGTATTCCAGGGTGGGGAAATACTGGAATGTAGAATATAGAATAGTGACTCAAATCGGCCTCTCCACCCCTTGACTCGTTCTTCGATTTCGGCGCGGTTGCTAAGCTGCTGCCCTGCTTTCCCCAGTTGATCCTGCTGACAAGCTCTTCGTAATTGACGGGTCATAATGCAGCAACTCCTTGAAGAGATTGACCGGGGCCTGAGCCGTCTCGGGCTCAAATCATTCTGGCGCGTGCAGGGCGAAGACCACTCGTTTGCTAGTCCGAATGCCGTTGAAAGAGACGCACCTCAATGTGAGACCTGGTCGAGGTGCCCACGACTGGCAATCCCTCAAGCTGGAGTGCACCGGTTTCTTTCTCGCCCATAGTGCATAATAAATCAGGTGCCTGACCGAACACTCCTGATTCCTTTTGAACTATCCAGCATCAGTAATGCCCTCTTTGCGTTGACATCGACATCCTAATTCCCTGGTGTCCATCAGATGAACAACTTGGACCGCAACAGTATACCTGTACTCCAAGACGGTGCGCAGAATTGCTCATCCCAGGCGTTCCAGGCAACTCTTAGAGCTTCGGGCCTGAGTTGCCCGTGCAGTCGCATTGCTCCCTGCTTCTACGACCATGTCGACTCAGTATTGAGCTGGTGTAAGAATTACAAGTGGCTTTCGGCAAACTACTTTTGATTGGTCTGCTGTATGTTGTCGATAACATAGGAATCCGCACTGATGCTTCGGCGTTGGCATCGATTTATTATTGCACAGTGTCTGCAATACTGGCGAGGTTAACGTCAGTCTGGCTCGACAGGTTGGCCAGCTTGATGGCGGTGACGAAGTCTCTTTCAGTTTCAGGAAGCAAGTTGAATCTTAGACAGATAGGCCGGCGTATCCAGGCCATAGGATTACGGCCAACTCGGCTGCATTGCCTCCTATTTGTTACCGTCTGAGGTTTCAATTGCATCCAGACTGGTTACCGTCTTCAAGTCTTCTCGAAGAACTCACTGCATACAACAGCTTGGCACATATACAGTGCAGTTTCTTGTTTTTGTCTTTTCAGTAGATGTCTTGCGGTGCTGCAGCAACCGGACATGGTATGTTGGCGCACCTTCCCCTCTGAGGACCATCAAAGTCTGCGTGTGAAAAAGCTAAAATCAGAAACTAAAAAGCGCTGCCTACCCAAGTGTGTTTACTATCCGCTCCAAACATTATTTATTACGTAGTCTACCATGGTCCCTTATAATCCGCATAGTAGGGCAGTTTGGTGTATCGTTACTACTGAAGCCATCGTTTGCGGCGCGTACAACAGAAAAAGAAAGAAAAAAAAAACGGTGTGGCTTTCTCACCGATTGCAATCGACTACAATCCGTCTCTGTTGACGTTCTTACAATGCATGTCGTCTAACTACTATAAAGGGCCTCATAATCGCGAAACCAAGCTGGGGGTTCCCCTGGTAACGACTGGCGACGCACTCAGTTCACTTTAACCCCTGAATAAATATAAATTCCAGGGCTCCCTACCACCTAATCGACTAATTAATAAGGATAACAAGCCGAGCTGGGAACAACCGACTTCGCAAATTGTATGTAATTACAGGGTAAGCTCGAATATAGCCGGGTTGGTGATAATAGTAAGTACAAAATTGGGCTTTCCATTTCGGATATATTTACAACACAAGTTCGAATATCGGATCCGCATTGATTTTGTTTAGGGGTTGCGGTTCATGTATAATCCCCAACGTTAATGTCAATTATTGTGTCAGAAAAGGCTTCTGTAACGGTTTAGGTGATATATTGAACACCACCAAAAATTCGCTGGTAACGTTACCCTTGTTTTGGGGCGCGTTTTGAGAAGAATTTGTAAAAATAACATTTGTGCCTTGGCCCTTGTTACGCATTCTGTACTTTTAGACGAGACGCGGTGCAACGAAGCCCACATAGCCGTGATTTAATAAGTGGATGGCATTGAAACAAACTCCAAAAACAGCATTCTTTTGCCTTTCCAAGGTTCGACCAAGACGCCGTATCAAGCTTTTTACCCTTTAAAAATAACACCCTTGTCTCCGGTGAAACGGCGAGTCAGCAGTTAAGTGTCAAAGTCGACTTGATACGCAACGAGAAATCTCTCGATCGCTACAAAGCTACCTCCCGAATTAGTGTTGCTTTAACCTGTCGTTAAATTTGCAACACGGATATATAAACGGGCCATCACTGCTGCCATTTCGACACTGGTTTTCTCTAAAGCAATATTCTCTGCCCAAGCGCGATTAAGAATTTCAACAGCCCTTATCTTTTACTGGCAGGTTCCCCGGTTTAACCTTCAAATACATAAACCTCACCACATTCGATTCAACCTCTTTCACATACCAATTAAAGCTTGCCACCAAAATCCAACCAAAATGAAGCTTGCGACCTCTTTCTTAATCAGCCTTCTCACCGCCTTGGCCGTGGCCATACCAACGGCTGGACAAACGAACGATACGACCAGCAACCGAGCGGATGGCCAGCTTTGCCAGGGCAATAGTGGCAGGTGCAAAGCCGGAAAATGCATTGTCAACGGCAAAACGTTTGATGATTCTCATTGCTCAGGCAATCTTATTGGCTATGCCAAATAAATAAAAATTCGCAGTTCTNGGGAGTGGCCATTTTAATTTATCCTGTACGGTATCGCTTTTATGTTAACGTTTGTTCCATATAAATAAGTGGAGCTATGATAAACTCTGTAAAGGATTCAACCAAAAGTATTATAAAGGTGTCCTGTTATTACAGCCGCTTAATATGTTTACAAAGTATAAGTTATGTGTTGGCCGTTTTAACTTCGAGCGAATCGGCTTAGAACGCCTTCAAAGGCTGAATAGCAAAGCTTTTAAGAAATGTTGTTGTAAACATAACCTAAAATCGATCTAACACTCATATTAAGGATAAAATGCTTCTATTAAACCTAACTACTTTACTCAAGATTAAATTTAATATCAACATAACTGTTTATATTATTCGCTTTACGGCGTATAGTATTACATTTCCTAAAGCCTCCTCCAGTTATATTAATCTACTCTAATTTCTTCAGGCACTATCATCGATACATACTATTTTGCGTCATTGGTTTTGCTAAAACCCAATGCTCTTAATTGAAAATTTCGTCCATTCGGCCGAATGCTTGGTGGATAAACTCCGCAGCAGGAAAGATTAATATATAAATTTTCAAGTGGAGTAGAAAATCCGCTATTTAATCGGAGATAACCGTTAAAGGAGTGGGTTGTCATAAACATTTGCATGACGATACTATAAATCTTAATGTAAATAATTCACAAGTTGAAGTACCCAGTCCAGCATTTAAACTATTGAATAAAGCTTGTTAATACGAATAAAATAGGCTATAGCAGCCTCAAGTATAACCAATGGTTGAATATTCTCTCATTTTGAAGTTTAAAAATATATATCACTGTATTCGGCGAAACCCTTTGCTCATTGTGGCCGTACGTATATTATATCTGTGGGTCTTTCCCACTTCCATTGCCCACTGGAGCATTAAATCTATAGTTTTCTCTTGAATATTATGAACAGAGAAAGTCACACGACGGGAAGGTAGAGCCGATGGAGACTTCTTATTTCGCCCCTATAATATTAATATAAGAAAGTAGAAAATGACTTAAGTATATTACTTATATATTAATACTATACTGGTTCTCTATCATTGACGCGGCAAATAAATCCCTCATTCAAACTTGCTATGAAGAACATATGAATTAATCCTTTTATTGCCCAACTGTCACTTCTATAAATACTGGTTACTTCTCTTCCGCAAATAGTCTGTCCCTTTCTTCAAGCACGCTTAAACACTCCTGTTAACAGTTGAGTTGAACCCAAAGAGCAATCGGACTTTTTGCACAATCTCTTTAAAATGCGTTTCTCTACTTACCTTGTCACGGCCGTTATCACCCTGCCCGCTGCCGTGTTAACCGCGCCAACGGGAGTGGTATTCCCTGGCGACATTGCAAGCCGCGACATTTCCGACGTTCAAGGGGCCAACACTCATACACTCCTTTCACGCGCACCGCGCCGCGTTGAGTTGAAGGATGAGTGTAGTGCAAGCGGTTACAGTCCCATCCCTGAAGCTGATAAAGCAACTTGGTATCAGGCCGCACGAGATGCATTGCGCGACGCTGGCATATACGGAGGAACTATCATTTATCCACCGCACGGCGCCGGGCACAGCAGGGATAGCGAAGAGCATATTACAGTCAGGCCTGCCAAAGGCAAATTAATGCACGTCTACAAAGATGGATCCTACACTTTCGGCTCCGACGTCTAGGCCCGAAAAGAGAGAAAGAATGGTGCAAAATTGTAAGACAATGAAAGCTATTTTTAGCAAAGCATATCTAATTTATTGACACTTTGACCCAGGAGCGATAACGTGTTTTAAAGGGAGAGAGGGAGAGAGGGAGAGAGGTCTTGAAAATAGTACTGATAACTATTTAACTATCTTCTATGCATGGCCCCCTAGAAAAAATACTTACATATGTTTCGTTTGAGCTTCTTTCCCCTTCATTGGAACGAAGGTAGAATTGGAAGGGGTTTGTTTATCAAGGAAGCAAGGAGAACTAGTACATTTGGAGCTGATTCACGAGTGTTACAAACGTGGTACTACAAGTGCGACAGGTCAGCCGCAGCTGGTGCCAATTTCTGTTCCATCTAATAGTAACAACATTTAATTGTTGTATAGGTACGTAACACAAACACTCTAAAGCATTCTACGATGAATTGCGGCTACACGTGATCGATCTTCGTGGGGATCGGCTCATGCGCTCGACCAATTTCCAGCAGGAATATATCTAGCTGATCTTGGCGCACGCCGTCCTTCTTCTAGCCCCTTCAGAATAAGGCTAATAATCTTCCTCCAAATTGTAAAATTAAAACCCGACTAGTTAGTCTTAAGGGGGTAACTGCAGATGGCTTTAAATCTTGTAATTAATCAAATCTGCTCTCGTTGCTGTGGCGTTGGATTGTTTACTTGTTACTATAATGGCGAGGCAAGGGGATAGAGGCTAGACCGTCATAGACTCTGCTACTCTAAATGACATCAACTAAACGACAAGCTTTAACGATAACAACGAACGAACCCGATCGCGTTCGTGCGTAAAGATTCCATGCGCAATCCCCAATTTGCGTCCCAGCCCTGCAAACCCCTCTTATGTGGCGGCAGCCAGTTCAGACACGTAGGTAGGCCTATAATAGTTATAAGGCTGCATATAAATCTGCGGGTGATCTCCCTATGTTTCCTTACACCACATACAAGCTTGTTTGTTTGGCAGGTTTTTAGCATCATCTTTTGCACACCTCCTCGATTCCCAGCAGTCATGCGCGCATTCATCTGCATCGTGGCGCTGGCGCCACTTGTCGTGGCAATCCCCTATGGCAGCCACCCAGCCGTCGTCTTAGTGCGGGCTGAGGACCCGTCTTCTGTTCCTGACGAGCAAACTATCTTCACCCTGCCATGCAACGACAAGGATCCTGTCACCCGCACTTCCGAGATCGAGCAAAAACAAGCGCAGCTGCTTTACGGCCCGTCGTTGCTGGGGAATACAGCCCCCTTCCCGGCCGGACCCCTTGGCAACAACATTTCTGAGCGCGACCAAAAGTTGTGGGGAGTTGGAGGGCAAACTCAATCACTCCGCGCATATGCGGATGCTGCCAAGGTAGCTGGGAGGGTCTTGGTGGTAAGTACAAACCTTTTCTACTCTGCGAATAAGTATTTCTTGAATTATCTCGTGTGAAAGGATGGCTAAAAACAATCGATACTTTTGCAGAACGGTGGGCTAAAGACCCTTGACGATTTCAAGCTACTTTACCAGAACCAATGGCACAGCTCCGTACCTCAGGGAATTTCCAGTGGGCAGTCAGAAAACTACACTTCGGATCTTTTGTTCTCCATGGAACGTCTTTCGGTTAACCCGTACATTATTAAACGCCTTCATCCTGAAGATACTTTACCTTTTGAGGTTGACCCAACCGCGATAGAAAGACTTACCACCACGACCCTCAACTCACTTCACGTCGCCGGCCGCCTTTTCGTCGCAGATCACAGTTATCAGCGCAACTACACTAGAATTGCGAACCGTTACGCCGCGGCATGCACCGCGCTTTTTTACTTGGACGACCGCAGCAACCAATTCTTACCTCTAGCTATTAAAACCAACGTTGGAGCCGATTTGACATATACGCCACTGGATAAGGATAATAATAATTGGCTGTTGGCCAAGATTATGTTCAATTCCAACGACCTTTTCCACGGCCAAATTTTCCACATAGCTTACCCGCACGCCATCGCCGAGATTGTCCACCTCGCCGCCCTACGCACCATGAGCTCCCGCCATCCGGTTTTGGCCTTGATGGAAAGGTTCATGTACCAGGCTTATGCGATAGGACCGGTCGGTGCACAAGTGTTGTTTAACAAAGGGGGATTGTTTGAGCAAAATTTTGTATACCCGCAAGAGGTTGTTTACAAATTTGCCGAGGATACGTACCCCGTTGCGGGGAGGTGGCGGGCAGGATATTTGGATGTCGAACTTAGGGCAAGAGGTTTGATCGGGGCTGATTATGGACCCGAATTACCACATTTTCCTTTTTACGAGGACGGTTCGAGGTTGATCAAAGTTATGGAGACGTTTGTGCAAGATTTTGTCGACGCAATTTACGACAATAGCGACGAGGAAATTGCCAACGACGACGAACTACAGGCATGGGTGACGGAAGCCAACGGCCCGGCGGGCGTTATAGACTTCGAGCCGGGCCCGTTCGACACCCGAGAACAGCTGGTCCGAGTCCTCACGCATATGTCTTGGTTGACAGGCTGCGCGCACCACGTCCTCAACCAAGGGGAACCCGTGACGGCATCGGGCGTGTTGCCGACCCACCCCGCCGCACTTTACGCACCCGTTCCCACGTCAAAGAACACTACTATCAACCTCCGGGATTGGTTACCTAGTGCGAAAAAGGCCATCGAGCACGTCACACTATTGGCTCGTTTTAATAGACCTGACGTGGTAACCAACAACCAAACTCTTAAATACATGTTTGCGGCTCCGGAGCTGCTGGCCGGCAATGGAGAGCAGTATAGGTTGGCAAATGACAGGTATGTCGAAAGCATGAGCAGAATTAGCGAAGATGTTAAGGCGAGGAGGTTTGATGAGGAAGGGTTAAGCCAGGGAATGCCGTTTATATGGCAAGCGTTGGATCCGGGGGCCATCCCATTTTATTTAAGCGTGTAGGATTTTCCTTCTGAACAATTGTTTTGAGGCCAGCACAGAGCATTTGGAGAAAGTAATGAAGTTGCGTAATGGTATTAACCCATGCGTTTGGTTTCCTATCTATGTTTTCAGCACCCTGTCGCTTTAATCGTGTATAATGGCTCCCACGGTTTTAAATTTGGGGATGATATACAATCCGAGTGCATCATAGCCAGCAATGCCTTATAATAAATGCAAATTTCTGCAGAGGTATAGTACGGAATCCCTGAAGCGACGCAGCAGTAGTTTTGGACCCGGCCACTACGGACGTTCCGGGGTTGATACATACCTCTCTGAGGCTTAGGGACCTTTTATGACGCGTTTGCTGTCAATATTACGTTCTTATAGCGAGCTTTGCCAATTCCGGTCGCTCGCCTACCAAAGCTGCCCCCGGATGCGATAGTCATGGCGTAAGGAGTTTGCGGCGGATTTCCAGTTAACAAAACCCAGGGTAAGGGTGTGGCTTGTGCCTGCAGTCACCGGATGCTGAGTTCAAGTTTTAAAAACATAGTATATGTTGTACTACGGACCGATATCACCCTCTCGGCGGGCAATCAAGCCCGATACTCTCTCAATGGTAATATCATGTTACTTGTCTCATCCACAGGACCGTTCCAGCGTTACGTCACTGCCTAATCATTTCAACTAGAGTACACGTACAAGGTAGTGTTTTTCATAACGCCGAATCCTGCGGTAAAAACACCAGTTTATCGATTTGCTGTATACAAAAGGCTCCGAAGGGCGACCAGTACAGGTTTGGGGCACGGTTCCAATCAGGCTTTCGCAAAACCAAAAGCGCCCTTACTATTTAAACACGCTCTTAATTAAGAGGTGGTCGTTAAAATTTTGAAGGATATAAAGTTTAGGTCAAATTTCCGAAGAGCTGTTTGCAAACGAAGTTCCAATGGCTTTTTATTCAGGTTAATTTCGATCCCGATCGTTAACTAAGGGCGGACCTTTTCTGGCCGTCCCCGTTGATATGCGCATGTTTGAGCGTCTGCCAAACGACCGCGCTTACCCCAATTATCATAATTCACCCCCAGCGATGCTTCGCACCGTTGGCAGCTTTTGCCCTGGTGTCCGGGCCACACTATGCACGGGCGGGGGTAAAGGTATTCCAAAACCCGTTGCGGGCGCCCCCGAGGGCCCATGGGCCAAAAAGTACCGAAACCCACGGGCCCTCGTCTTTTTTGCGCGTTGTGGGGCATGTAACTTTGAAATTTGTTTCGATTTCATAAACATGAATTCCGCACGGAAAAAAGAAGCTGGCTCGTGGGCTATTGGCCCGGGGGCTTTTCAAATAAAGTTTTTGGCCCCCATGGGCCCCTCGAACCTACCAAACGACATGTCGATCGCACCCTCGGCGGTGTGGGGTAATAAAAGCTGTTATCTGCGCCGAATCTGGACCACTGCAACCCTGGCATCTACCACGTGATTTGCCCCGCTTTTGTTCAGGCTGTTCAGGCAAAATTCACCCGCGCTCAGGCTATGTTCATCCTCACTCAGTTGTGGCTCGCCTTGTTCAGGGGCTGTTCAGGCTACTCAGGCGTTGTTCAGTGTGTTCAGTCGCTGCTCAGTCGCTGCTCAGGCTGCTCAGGCGTTGTTCACTCTCACTCAGTTGTAGCTCAGTCAACATTCCTTTTTTGGTAATCTAGCAGCTCCTGCAATTGAGCAGTACGTTAGTCCCTAATTTTGACCCTCCAAAACTAGGACGAATATCTGTCTCCATTGTGTCCCCAAACTAGTCTTCTGAAAAAATGTCGATCAACAGTGGTCCTTGAAAATGGCAGAATATTCCAAAACAAGTCCAGAATCAAGATGTTTTATTTCTGGTCTATTAACATTTTTCTTTCTTTTGATAAGATTTCTTCGGAAATTCTCTTGGTTGAAAATAAATTCTTGGTTGAAAATAAATTTTTGGTTGAAAAATCCAACATTTTGACGGAAAGTAACGCAAAAAGTAGCCAGCAAAATGTTGCGTATGGTTAAAATCTATTTTGAGGCGCTTTATACATTGCCTGGTTGCAACAAACTTCCTCACGCAAATTCACCTAAAGACCGAGGCGGATGTGCCATACCAAGCCGAGGCAGTTTTAACCGACATCCAAGCCCGATCCGAGGCAGGATGAGACTAGTAAAATAGGCCATTTCCGGTCACAAGCCACAATACAGAAAAAGAAATACAGGTGTAATTGATTGGTGATGTATTATATTCTCAATTTTGTTAGGTTCTTTGACGGACATGTACTGGACTGTTGGAAGTGCCCGACATTTTGCTACGTAGAAACAACAAAAATATTTAGAAGCAGTACAGTCTTCGTTCCTATGGCGTGAAATTCACGATCACACACATAGCCAAGTGCCCATTATCCTTGGCAAATATGGACCCAGAATATTTTAAGGGATGTTTTCTTTATAATATCGACCCACAAGGCAGCCAGGTGTAATTTCCCCTGGCCTGCAAGCTGTATATAACCGTTCACTTACCTCCTCATATCTGTCAAATTCTCTTTTTTTATTAATGGCTTCAACACGAAATTCTCAAACATTGCGAGCCCTCGTACCTTAACTCTCCAATCTTCTGGTAATCCTACCAAAATCTCTTTCGTTTTACCAACCACTTTTATTATTACCATTACATTCTTTAACGTCGCTTTCCACAAGCAGCAGCAGAATTATCCACCCTCTTCTGAGAGTTGAAACCACAGCAATTTGTTATTATGGGCACCAAAAGACAGAAAACACACGGGGAGGTCGTGATGGAGCGTGTTTTAGCAAACGGGCTTCCAATTGATTTTTCGCAAATTAGTGCCAATTAATCACGTAGAAGACTTCGTGATAAGACCAAGAAATGTTATGACGACGCGTTTGCCACATGGTTCTGGTAAGTAAGCCATTTGATTATACCAAAGTGTTTAAAATTGAATAAAATTTTTGTTTTAGTTATGTATAGTTAAAAGGACCTTCGGACCCCAGAGACATGCGAGTTATGAAGCATTTCGTCAAAGCATTGGCCTTGGGGAAAAAGGGTAAATTTGACAAAGTTCATGGGCTACCAACAGTTGATAGTTTAAGATGCTTTACGCGCCATTTTTGCAATGCGTGGGAACGATACCATGAAGCACGTATACCACCAGAAATAAAACACTTAATGGCATATGTAAGTATTTCTTTGATCCTTTATCAAGTGTGTCGTTCCTTTTTCAAAACATCAGAAAAAGATTTGCTAATATAAATAAAATGTTAATGTTTGTAAGCAGTATATTTAAGGTGAATTAACAAACGAGTTTGGTTTAAAGAGCCTACGCAAAGAATAAACGTTCCTCACGATAGAGAATTTTGTAAAATTGCATCAATTTTTATGGTTCGAAGACTTCCATGATTACGTATATGAGGGGTATCGGGTAAACGACGCCAATCTATTGAACACACATTGCTTCAGTTCTGCTAGGGTAGCAGAGTTATATGGAGCAAAATACAAGGTAGAATACTCTTTTAGTCCCATATTATTTGATTAAAGCTGACTTTGAAATAGGATCTCGTCTTGTTAATTGGCTGGAAAGACGGAAAGGCTAAGCTTAAGTTAAAGGTACGAAGGGCAATTTGTAAAGGAAAGAACGATAGGCAGTAAGTCGATCCGCCATCAAGTGCCCGTAGTGCAATTGCTCATTTTTGCTTAGACCAGAGCATATCATGCCCGAAAGGATATCGTCAAACTCCGGCCCGCCGCCTTTGTATTCACAACCAATGCTTTTTTGGCTGGCAAACATTATCTCTTCTAAAGTTATAAAAGGGAATCCTTCATTGCAAGAAATCTTGCAAATTGTGCCTCAAGAGGGCCGAAACCACCGAATCCTATCCTTCGCGGATGATCTGAAAGACCATCCAGTCTTTCCCATGTGGACGAAGACTGGTTCTGAGCACAATGCGAGAAGCTCAAATAGCGTATCACAGCATATTTCAGATTGGGCAAAGCGCGCAGGATTCGTAAATGGTATTGGCGGCCTTCATAGCGCACGAAGGGAAGCCCTTGTCAAAGCCAACGGTAAGAGAATAGCGCTTTACCATTTCCACAGTATGCTAATTTTACTACAGGGGATAATGGTCAATCGGTCGAGCAGCTCCAACTTTTTGCGGACCATAGAAACTTATCAGTTCTTCAAAGGCACTATTTGGGTGCAATGAACACAGTGGATGGCGTGGCAAGCTACTTGGGGATGGATATCAGGCGTGATCTTACTGAAGACTTCCGATCGGCAACGATGAAATGGGACAGCGACCTGGCTTTGCAACTTCCGGCACGGGAAGTCGACCAGCTGAAACAAGATGAGGAATATATTCGACTGAAAGAATATATCTTTACGCTTAACACTCTCATCGACGGCGGCCTTTTCAAAAAAGAGGAACACGAGCAGCATATAGCCGCTCGCAAAAAGGCGTACGAAGATCGTCGAAGGTTCGTGAAACAAAAACTTCAAGAATACCGGCAATGTGCAACTGATCAGCAGAGCGATTGGCACCGGGACCACCTTTCTCGCATAATTCACATGATGCCTGAACGCCACCGGCTGCTCCGCACTTTGGCTCAGAGAGAAACGCTTCGAAGTCCAACAGGCATTTCAGCGCTGGAAGATCTTATTGCTCTTCGCACAGGGGACTGGCAGGTCGCATACCAATCTCAGCTAAGGCCTAAAAACGGCATATGCCCCGTGGAATTCTGCAATAAAATGATTGAAAGGTAATTGTAAAGCATAGTGTTCCAACAGCATACGCTAGCTACCACAGAACACGTTGCTAATGTCCTGTATTGGTCTTTAGCCTCCACGTCTCGCAAAGGTGGCTGCATATATATCGATGTTTTGAAAAGCGTTTCAAAGCCGACAACAAGTTCGCCAAATTTTGTTTCCTATGCAGCCACTGGGTCACAGATAAGCAGAAATGGGAACACCATTGCCAAAAGCACATTGACGACGGGGACACACCATTTCGATGTGATCCCGTTGTTTTCCGTCACGCCTATGCGTGTGCTGGATATTGTCCGGTTCATTTAGGCCGGACAGATCTCCTTGCGAGCGAGCGGATGAAAACATACATAGACTTAAAAGTCTGGCGACTGCATATTTCGAAATGCGTCACTGATCACATAACAACTGGGCTTCATTCTAACAGTCTCAAATGCCCACATCCAGACTGTTCTGCTCCAGTGGATTCAGGGGAAAGCCTTTGGTATCATCTCCAAGACATCCACAGCGTCGAAAATGCGTCACCAAAAAAGCGTACTTTGAGTTCCGAAAAAAGCAACCATGACCGATCTGGATCGATCCGCTTTGCCAAAAGACAGAAAACAACATCAGGTCCCAATCCGACAGTTACTGCGACGTCAATATCCGAACAGACAGCTGCTACTATGTTTGTCAACCTGTACACTTGCAATCCTAAACGTTTCAGTTCTAACATAATCTGATAGGGCGCCATTTGCGTTTATTTCGTCGCCTACCGCTAGCACCGGTAAATCGACTTCGTCCAGCCAGGACGAACAATGCTCGACCTCATCGACGGATCCCAGCTCCCTAGAAGATTTCTACATTACCAAAAATCCCGACAGTCCATTGCGACACACTCTGCTCCTGGACTTAGGTTTTCCCGGGGCACTACAGCCTAACCCATCTCATGTCCCAAGCTTCAAAGGCAGATCTACAGAGCTGATAGACCCTGCGCTTACTGAATTACCCGTCGCAGTGTTAAAATGTGATTCCTTAGGGGACGGTAGCCCCCCGAATAAAAACAGTGCCAACTTAACAGGGCCTGCGTCACAAGATATGTTGGTTAACATCAAACATTCTCCGAATTTGCTGGAAGGTAAACCAATTGCGTTTGATGCAGATAATAATATATGGGAGGCCGAGAAACTTTTCGCGAAATGGGGTTTAAAAAAGAAACCTTATTACCTTGTTAAATGGAAGGGGTTTCCACATGAAGATAACACGTGGGAACCACGAGGTAATATCAGCGAAGATCTTATTAAAAGCTTCGAATCGAATTTTGAGGGAAACCATGCAGGAGTGCGACTATTTGATAAGAGAAAATGGGCTGGAAACGTTAAGTACTTGGTAGAATGGAAGGGTCGACCAAAATGCGAGAGGTCATGGGAAAAGGCCAAGACGTTGAGTAGCGCACGGGTTCGGGAGTACGAAGCAAGGGCAAAAGATTTATAAGCAGTTAACAAACGTTGAAATAAACTAAGTAGCCAATTACGGTTTTCTGGTAAATCAATCCTGGAATTTCATACGTACCAAGCTGCGTGGAGGTGGCGCCAATAAGCCGCAAAAACGAGTGACCAAAGCTGATGTACGGCGGTGTGCATGTACGGTACCGCGATGAGGTGTAAAAATGTATGTATTGATACGTGTTCTGAATTGGGTGCAAAACGCATCGGAAACGGAATTGGCTAAGGAATAGAAGGTTTTCTACTAAATTACGTATGAGTGTGTGAATGTCACGGCCAGGGTTAGCATAGCAAAGAAGCTAGTCTATTGGTACCTATCGACGAAGATTTTGCTCCGAAGAGAGGAAAGAAAACAAACCAAGTTGCTGTGCTTCACGCGACGCGGATAAAAGGTGGGTCGTTGGTTAACACACATCGATTTTCCGTATCTGCCCCATAAAGTGCCAATCGATGCTGGCTTTTAACTGTATACACATTTGCCCTAACCGATAACCCCTAAATACTCTAATTAACCAATCCAATTCAATAACGTGCTGGTCCGCTCGCACTATCGCAACGAACTACTATTTGTAGTCTTGTCAAATGGCTCTTCGATGGTAAAGAAACAAAATCCTGCGAAACGCAAACCTGTATTCGATTGTGTGTGGGCCTCTAGCCAGGCCCAAATCTGGGTCACTGAAAAAAGATCGCCACATAGCGGTCACGCAAATACGGCAAAAAGGACTTAACACCTTTACTCGTCACGAAGCAAGCCAGATAGTAAGGCCCAACCGCTTTTCAACTATGTTTGACCAGTAAAAGGGCTATATATATCGATGGACGATATTGCTTATTCATCCGTAAATTTTCCCGGGCGGCTATGTATTACTAAGCATTCTTTACGTTTTATCGAACCATAACACCTTACTTGCTCCTTTGGGTTAAAGCAATCTGCGATCTGCAAGTCCCGGTCAAACGCCAGCATTAAAATAGGCTGCTTTTTCGGGAATAATATGCGATTTCAACCCCATCCTCGATTCCCGACTCTTTTGTGACGAGGGTACAGATACTAATATCTCTACATAACACTATTTTTGCATCGTTCAATATGCACACTCGTCCTGATAGGTGGACACATAACGTGGTTGAATTTTTAAAGAACATCACCAGAATGGAATTTACAACCCCAACCGGAACAAGCGATGCCAAGCACACTTTTGCGTAGCCAAATGACTAAGACAATAAGTGTATTTGCAGATTTTTGCATTGGCCCAATGCATCAGCATTAAAGACAAAAATATATTCTAGGCGCCTCAGTCGCGCGGGACAGCAAGTTCGAAAGTTGGCGATTCGTATTTATTAAAGTGCTTAAATATAATGCCTGTATCAACACGACGGACTCGAGCTTGGCCATGACCTGGACGAACATCTGGCTCATCTCACTGATTTGCACTTGATCGCCAGCGTTGGTCAACTTTTCAACATTTCGGACTTCCTAGTCTATTTGCCCAATATATATGCTATTGACATCTATTATTGACGCCTTCGGAAAACATTTTGTATAGCGGCAAACTCTTTTGCGAACGCGTCGTTCCCCCTTTTCTGAGATGGCCCATGTTTCCTTTTAAGCTTGGCGTTGGCAGAGATCGAGCCCAGCGGCGCACGGTCCAAAATAGTCGCTCTTTCAAAATCAACAACCATAGGGCGCTGGCCATTTACTAAAATATTGCGCGCCTCAGCATCGCCGTAAAGGACGCCAAAACGGTGTATTGCGGTAATTGCCTTGGAAATCGAAGCAGTACCGACAAATTTATCGATAGGGCCGTCACTGCTCGACAAAGGCTTGCCAGCCCAACTAAGGAGTAAAAAGTGCTTATACACGCCGCCGTCGCAATATTGCGGGAGAACCAGAGACATCAATCCGAGGCATACCGGAACGTGCCTCCCCTGAATCTCGCTAAGGCGGTTATAGACCTTTTCCTCATGTTGCAGGAATTCAAGATTCGACGTTTCCACACCTTTGGCCACAAGTGTGTAGCCATGCAGCGATAGCCGGACCTTAAACATTGAACCAACAAACCCTGACAGGTATAATGGCGTACAGTCTGCTTCAGGCCCACGGTCTTTGGCTAGCTGTGCTTGAAGCAGACTTAGAAATTCTGCCCTGTCAATGTGTTTCTGCCTGTGGCTACTGGCGTTCGGACAGGTTTTGTCAACAGGTCTACCACACTTCAGCCCAAGAAGACATTTATGGCTGCAGTAAAGCCTATCCTGTATTCCTTGTGATCTACCCGCCCGCAGTCCCCCACCACTTTCGCTGCGTCCACCAGAGCCTGGCGTGCCATTCCTGTGAGAATTGGAGGATCGTTTCGGAGTTGGGGAGTGCATGAAATCATCGTCTTCATCTTCGTCAGACAAGGGCTGAGTGGGTAGCTGCCGGCAGAACGCGCGGGTGCGGATCGGCGAGCGCTTGAAGCCCTGCCAACGGCGGGGTATATAAGGAGAAGCCCGTTCTTTATCCTTGCGGACAGAAGACGGTATTTTGGCCAGCACATCCTCGTATTCGACAGCCCATGTTTCAAGCGAAGCCGCCGCGTCGTGCCACGATTGTGGGGGCGGCGCAGTACGAACAGCCTGCAGGACGAAAGCGAACATTTGCGCGACGGCTGTACGGTGGAATCTGTTCTCGTCATCGTCGAAGACGTCCGAGTTCGGGACGCAGACATGGTAAAGGACCGTCGCGGGATCATCCGGAATATGGAGGAAAACGAAAGTTTGTCCTGTGCAAACGTACCCGTGTTTTATGCCCTTGCCAATCATGTAGGAGAAAAGCTGCGTGACTACGGCGGCGGTAAGCGCCTTTAACGCGAGCACGAAGCCTTCGCAATCTTGGCCAACCACGTCTCGCTTCGGCTCAATTGCGGATGCCAGGCCGGTGACCACCTCGTCCTGACTTAGTTTGTGCGGCGCTTTGTACTCGGTTGCCATTGTCGGGATGTTCGCTCCGTTCGTTGTCCTGTATATGCAGAAGTGGTCCGTTCGATTGCTTTTTCCTTTGTTTTTCGCGGTGCGACGCGGTTTCCGGATTTTGGCCGTTGCAGGTGTCGTACCTGCGACATTGGGCCCAGAGACGGCCATCTGATCGAGAGGTTCGGATAGGCTTTCGTCCGCCGCGCCGAGGTTCGTGTGGCTTTCGAACGTTACGGTCCCATGCAAGCCGAGGCGCTGTCGCAGCAGTTCGTTCTCGGACACTGCATCGACCAGCTTTTGGACTGCATTTTCAACGGTGTCACGCTCAAAATGCCGTAGTCCATGCTCGCTGCTAATCGGGCTTATTAAAGAGCGAACGTAATCCACCTGGTATCGAAATGGAAATGTAGGACGGGAGGTAAAGGAAGGATCGGAAAGCAGATTCCATATTTCCTTTTATTTTGCTGCAAATTCGTCCCATTTAAAAATTCGTAATGGGTAAATACGGCCGGTAAGATTAGTCGTATCGCCTTGGGTGGTTAAAGAGCGGTCGGTTAGAATTTGGATGGCAAGATTGAGCGAGTGGTATGCGTTAAAATAAGGTTTAATTGCCAGCGGTTGCGATGTCCTGGCGGCTTCTTCCGCCCCTTCGCGTCGGCGCTGCTTTTCTCGGACGCGTTTCTCGGCGTCTTCGGTTCGGCGTTTGGCTTCTTCGAGCTGTTCACGGAGCTTCCCGAGTTCTTCATCCATATCGGTCATTGATGGCGGATGTTTGCAGCAAACAAAATTAGGTAGACGGGTATTTGCAGCAGATCGAACGAGGCTCGTTGCACAGGCAACCTGTATCGGGCCCTGGGTCTGCCTACGTAAGCACTGTTACGGAGACGCAAGCTAAGCTGCGGACCTGGTTACAAGGTGCCATTTCAGCCACAATTTAGACTGAGCTGGTGGCGCAGACCACTTAAATCCTGGGTTGGTGGATTCAATTTTCAAGTCGGCCCAACATTTAGATGTACGGTACACCGTACATCACATAGAGGTAAGAAAGGGTCAGGGCAGACCTCGCTTAGGATTACCAATCAAAAACAATCCAAAAAACAAAAGTTCCCAAACAAACTCATTAAAGTTGGCACGGTCATAAATCCATGGGGGAACCTCAGTATATTAAGCATTACCAACGAAGAATGACAGACTGAAATCCGAACAAAGCCAAAATCTTGGTACTTCTCCTCGACCCAGAATTCGCGACTGTGAGAATCGCTGTAGGTCCAACGCCAGAACGGATAACGGAAACAACAAGCTAAGGGTTGCTTCAAATCGCCGTGGACGCTCCAGATCTCGGTCCAAAAATCGCCGAGATAACGACCGCAAAGGTGACCGACTCAACAATTGAAGGTATCGTAGCCGATCGCGTGATTAAAGGGATGGGGCGCGACAACCAACGTGACGCGTTAATTGCCTGCTAGGCATCGCACTACTCATACAGCCGAACGCAACGTCTATGAAAGCGACTGCTTTTCAGGGGATCCACCCAGCTCCTTGAATGTTTAACTGTACTGCTTTGCAAGCTGGCGGTATTCCTGCGGGCTGATTTTTGGACGACGCCTGGTCGAGAAGGGAGGGTAATGCCCGTGATCAATTTGCTACGGTTGGTGCGATAAAGTAATACATGTCGGTGTGGCAAATCTGCCTCGCATTGGTGCAATCGATGAGGGGCTACCCAGGAGTCTCGGCTTCCATGGGATGACGCATGATGCGAGTATTCTAAGAAAGGCGGTGCCCACATTTGAGGGACGAGTCGGAGCTGGGTAGACCACAGATATTGACTTGGCGCCGGGCGACTGAAAAGATGACCACAGAGCAACTGAGACAGATGCTTTGACGAAGTAGCGGAGTAGTCGGGTGGATAGGGTCGGATCAGGCTCCCCCTAGGCGTACGTAGTAAATGACTTGGGACACGAAAGGGACAAGCAAAGAAGCAGTGTATTGTGACCTTGAAGGCGGCAACGAGCCCGGTCTTCCCGTCTCGTGGGTTGGAAAAACCAGGAAATCCAACATGTTATGGGACGTAGCCAAGTCGCCCTGAACGTCCGGTTGCAAATTCCGACGCGGTGTCTGAAAGGTGTGTGCCCGGCTGTGCCTTGCCTAAAGCTGCCGTGATCGCACCACGCGCGGGGCAACTCAGGCGCATTAAAATCTGCAGCCAACAATGCTAAGTTACCTCGTATTTTTCCAGGCAAACACTTCACCTCCAGCGGAACACTCCCGGTCGCTGTTGAAGTATCGCCCAGACAGAGGCCGGCTCGAGAAAAAAAAGACTGTTGTTGATTGGCTCCTACCAGAAAATCATAAAAAAAGGGAGACTGTGCAGTCCAATTATCTGGGACCGCATGACTTTATGGATTGCGTTCAGGCCTGGAGGTCTAAAAGCCAATGGCGAGCTGATTACTGTCATTTGTAAAATGCTATCCGGTATTGGTTTTAACCGCGAATAAATTATGCCGACAGTTTAGTACGCTTTGCTGTCTATCAAAGGACTGCAAAAGTCTGCGCTAAATCTGGTTTCTAGTGAAAAATTGGGTAGTTATTAAATTACATTAATCGAACTTTATTACATTTTTACTTTTTAAACATATGTAACATATACGCAATTATTGCATATACCTTTACAATAAACTTTGTATATAAAATATAGTAAATAAAGGTTTAAAAATATATTTTAACGCTAACGGTTATACGAATACTGTGTTTAAGCTGTACAAAATCATTGGGCACGAACCCTGTTAAAAAACAATTAATTGCGTATTAAAATGGCCCAATTCATCCTATACCAAAATAAAACCTGGTTAAAATATTAAATGTAAAAATTCCGTTTAAGGGACTACAGTTCCTAAAACTTACGAAAATAATATACCCTATTTCGCTAAAATAATTAAAAATTATAGCTTTTCGTTAGGTATATACAAATTACGTCCCGTATTAACGTTTTCTTTAAATTGCGTATATTAACTTTTAGCGATTTTCCGGATACCTAAGGCCCGGAATATGGTTACTATTAATATTTGCAGCCTTATGGCGTATTTAATTAGCGACGGCGGCCATACCTTTTTAACCCAAAAGGTCACGCGTAAATACCTTACGCTTTAATACCTTTAAAAATTAGAAAAACGTAATATAGCGATTAGGGACTTTTTCCCTTTATATAGGCTATTTATATTGTAAAACCCCAATTTATTTTATAATTAAACCTCGTTGGCCCGAATTTGGTTAATAAAAATTTATTAAATTTTTTATATGGAATATTTGTCGGGCGAATTATATAGCTGGATATCCCAAAATAACCATACTTTTTAAAAAGGATTCCAACCCAGTTAAACACCGGAATAATACCCCAATTTATCCTTTTAAAATCTACGTACCAATATATTACAGGTTTAATACCAATTTAAATATAAACAAATAATAAAATTTAAAATTGTAATATATTTTAAATAAATTAAATTACCCCTACCGGCCTATTTCGATTTTGTATATTGCTTAATTTTACCCCAGGTTAAAACTTATTCGGATTATTTTATCTTTCCAAATAGTTTTAAATGCATATAAAAATACCCCTTTTACCAAAATGGTACTATTTGGCGCTGGACGTTTAAATTCGTGGTTACTTTTATAATATAATTTGGGGTTGCCGTTATACCGATAGCTAAAATTTTAAATATTACTACGGATGGTTATATTAAAACCTAACCTACCATCCCCTGGGGAAAATAAAGTTAAAAAAATATACAAATCGAAAACCCAATTTTTAGGCGCGTTAAAAACGAAAATTGCCGTAATAGGATATAATTATTCGGTAAAAAACCTTGGTATACTAACGGCGTTATAAATATTCGTTAATGTTTGTTAAACGTAAAAATTTACCGATTTTTTAACAAAATCCGAAGATATTAAAACTTTCCCGAAACCTAATGTTTTAATTTGTTCCCGAATTTGGGCCATACCATTTATAATAAATACCCATTTATTTTTATATTTTAAAAATAGCGGTAGGAAATCCGGGGTTTTTTTCCAATATAACGTTGGGGTTAGCGGGTCGGATATAATCGGAATTTCGCCATTAATCGAATTACGTTATTTACTGAAACTAAAGGTTCCAAATGGGGGTTTGCTATAAAATGCTATTTAAAACGGATTACGCTATTATATAAAAAATATTCCGATTATGTTTTCGTTATATACCATAAAAGGTATAATAAAACGATAATATTTTTACAATCGTACCTTCCAAAACCGGGGCTTTATTAAGCTATTAAACCCGAAATATTACTATTATAAATTAATTGAATGTCTGGAACGTTATAACGTAAATAATTGAATTTGCTTTAATGCGGGTCCGTATTTTAAAAAATAAAAATATAAAAAAGTTAATTTTAATCGTATTATTACGTTAAAAAGGTTTTTTTTCCGCTAACATACCCAATAATAAATCTGTTTTTAAATTTAATGGAAACTATTATTATTTCTTTAGGGGCGATTTCTGTGGTATACATTTGGGATTTAACTTAAAATGGCTTTACATCTTCTAAATCTGCTTCCTTATTTTATATTACCCAATCGGCCGAATAGGCTACGAATTTAATTGTTTCGTTCCCTTTATTAACAAAGATTTTATTTATAAAATATATATTTACTATTAATTTTCGGTATCCCCGAACTAAGAATTTGCAACGATAAATAAAACGGAATATATAACCAAAAATAAAAAATTAATATATTTTTTTCGAAGCTATCCTTTTATAACTAGGGTGGTATAATATACCACCAATAGTTTTACAAATGTAAAAAATTATTTTTTAAAATACGAAATAAATTTACCAAATATTAAATTATTTTTATTTACGTTATTGGTAAAATTGCATTTGGGGCTTAGGAAATTGTTATAATATTAATAATATACCCAAATAAAAACGGCGTAATATATACGGCGTTTGTTTAAAAATAATATTATCCCGTTTATTTTTATATAATTTTAAATTATTAATTACATTTCCCTTCGGTTATTAAATAAACGGAATAGCTTTATATTTTAAATTCGAAATAAGCGTTATAATTCGGCAAAAGGGCCAGTAGGAAATTATTACCTTTCGGTAATAACCGGAATCTTCCCTTTTTTTATATCCATTTAATCCTTTAGTTTAATAAAAAAAGGCCATACAATTTCTTAGGGGTATTTCCATTTGTTAAATAATCCTATATGGATTTAACGCGTATAAAAACAAGGTTATATTAAATTCGGGGTATGTTAAACGATTAAATAAATTATCCGCTAATATTAACCTTTCTTCCTGTTTTTTAGCCCGCCGTCACCCCTAATATTTATATCGAATATAAATATGTTCGTTTTTTTTCCTTTTACTCGGATTCCAACCTCCTTATCTTTTATTATTATTTTAATCGTCTCCCGGCAATAAGCACATCATTCTCATATCTGGCTTTCCATATAACTTGTTTTCTTTCACTTTGATCCTTTTAACGGAGGAAAACAATTACCATTATAAACATGGATTTTTACCTCCCAAATGTAAAATATAAGCACGGAAGTAATATGGACAGCCGTTACTTAAATATCGCAGACCTTTTAGGGATTCCAGCATTATTTCGTATCTCGGCCACATCTGAGCCATGTTTATCACCGCTATCACCATCCTCATCCTTTATTCACTGCAACATCCACGGCATGCCTATGAATATATTACCACAACCTCCACCCATCACTTAACACTGTTCCTATATGCCCTGGCCCATTACCCTTTGCCATATGCCTTCGGGTATTACTTAATAATACGTATATGGCCCCTCCCATGATAACGGGGGATGCTCTAGCGGTTAACATTACGGAAAAAACTATCCAGGTCCGGTACATTTTTCTTTCCATTTACCGGATATCTCGACATTTACCCCTTTTACATCGGCAAACCATAGATATTACAATCGAATTATACAGCCACCATCAGTAATATCCGCTAGGTCCTAGGACAACGCTACTCCTTTTTTCGAAAAACCTTGTCCTTCTCCCGTCTATATGGCTGCCCACGCTTTAATTTCACCGACAACTTCGCCCAAGGCTTTCGGTCACAGTCGATAAAAGAAGAAAGCCACGTCAAACGGCACACGGGTTAGGAGCTCAAGGCGTGGTCGATGGGGATATAAGGGTTCCCGCAAATAGATATCTGCAATTTTCCAGGTTGTGGATATACATATACCAGGCCGGAGCATATGAAACGTCACGAGAAATAAGTAAACACCTAAGCACAAAAAAAGAAAACACAAAAACGAATGCTAACTAATTTTTCGCAGGATCCACGATAAAGATCCTATCGTTTTCAATTGTAAGATATACCTCGATCTTATTATTACAATCAAATTATCGGGGTAACCTGTTCTTATAATAAAATACAGTAGGTTAAAACAACTGAACGTCTGACTGGGCAACTGGGGTTCTTAATAACTGGGGGTAAAATTATAATCGTTCTTAAATAAATATTGAGGTTAACTAGAGTTTAATTGCTGTTAAGCAATCCTAAAATCGAATCTATTTATATGATAATGGGCGTGTCTTATATATCCTGGGCTTTCAATATAATCTCTCCTAATCTCCAACAAATCGCAGAAATCACCTCCTTGATCTGTCGTAATCTCTTCGGAATTATTAAGATCACTTCCTTGGCGATCACGTGGTATCACGTATCTGGCTCCTTACGTAATCCTAATCCTGCCGGTCGGTATTTCTTTTAATCGAATGTCGTTAGGAGGGGTATAACCCCGCCTGGCCTCACTGGTATTGGCCCGACTATCTGGTCGTAACATTTATATCTTCGGACAAGGCCTATAAAATTACAACCTAATTTGGAAAATTTCATTATACATATTAAAAAATACACTAATAAAGCGTCGGTTCTAAAATAAAATATCACCTACGTTCGTTTGCATATTTGCGATCCCTTAAGGCTTAGCAGAAAAAAAGCGCCGTAATCGACTCGATTTAAACAAACTCATACAGGTGGAATAGCCTATCCTCCTTACTAATAGTACATAATATTTTAATTGGAGGGTAAAACATCGTATAAGTTTAAAATACAATAATATATACAACTTTTGTTATTACATTACCAGCCGCTCGGTATTATCTACAATAAAAAAAAATGAAAAAAACAAACCATATTATCGTCCGTCCACCTTTAAACATACAATTATTCGAATATTTAATAATTTAAATTTACCGGGCACGTTTTATTAAAATATTCCGTTCGGGTCGTATTTGCCCGCAACCTTTTCTATAAACGTAAAATTTTTTTCTTTATAGCTACCCAAAGGTCGGCGTAATTAAAAAAAAGATATTTATCGTCGGCTCCATTCTCGACCGAAAACCTTTTAATATTATCCACCCAGGTAGTTATTTTGGCGTTAATTAGCTTTATAAACTTTACATCTTTATATATAACCATACCGAAAAATAAAACAAAATTTTCGTTACGATCTTCGAACCCGAACACGTTACCGCCGTTTATTACGGCCTGCCTAAACTGCTCCGCCGATAAACTTTAAAATACGCATTGCGCTATAAAACCGAATAACGGGTCTACCTCCAATTTTTTTACCATATTTAAATAAGTTTTAACGGCGTAGGCCATAATATCGCCATTTTTTTAAAATATTAACGTCCGCCAGGCATTATAATTGCCCTATAACAATTCCAACTTATTAATAAATTCGGCTAACGTATCGGTATATAACGCCGACGTAACGTTATTTGGAATACCCAAAAAATCGGCAAATCCCAAAATATTAACTATATTATTAACGTTATATAACGCGTTATTTATAAACGGTTCCGTAAAAGTTTCGTTTTGGATATAATTTTAAAAAATAATCGCCGAATTTGCTTTACGCCCCTCGTTACCGAAAATTAAAACGAACTTTTATATCGCCGATATAATTTTTGGGCTAACCGAAAACGGAAACGTAATTAAACTTCCCCAAAACGTAATTAACGCCTTAAAGGTATTAAAATCGAAACGTATTACAATACCGAAATTGTTTAACTCGCCCTTTAAAACGCGGCTAGCGCCACACTTTATTTGATGTCGTAAACGGGCGGGTACGTCACGATTATAAATACAAAATATGCAATAAAAACTCCAAACCTGGGCCAAAAAACAGCACTAACCTTATTCTTTTTTTATCGTTCCAGGAACCTAAATGTCAGCACCAACCCGAAGCTTAAATACGAAAAATAACAACTTGTTTAAAAGTATTGTACTGTACAGTACAGATACAGTACAGACAGACTGATATTGGTAGTTTGCGAAAATAGGGCCTGCGCTCTCTCGGAAAAAACACTTTAAGCACCGGTGCGATGGGTGAAGCCTGGCGCAGTGGCAAAGGCCCGTTTTTAGGCCTTCACCTAGACTTGCATCAGCAGGGATTGGAAGACATAATTTGAAAATGTACATGTATATTGTAACACCCCATGGAGCAGGTTAAGTCAACGATTGGTTTAAAATATCCCGTTTGCTATAAGATCCTCTTTCAAGGGAGTCCGCATGCATTTAAGCTTCGCATACTATACATCAAATTACAAATGCTACATACCGCAGTATGCTGCAAAGCTGTTGAGACAGGGGTGTACACCAGCCCAAAAGCCTCCAAACATTGAGACCATGCCCAATATCAATCGAATGATGAGCGTTGGAGGGGTCGTCAAATAGATTATGGTTGGATATTTGTGGGGGCTATAGATTGATGCTATGTATATTCTAATTCCGTTAAAAAAAAAAAAAAAAGGTCCCGATATGTATGCCAACCGGGTATTGGAGCGGCGGGTACTTTGTGCCGGAGCTTATTATAATCGACGCGGCATGTCGCTTAGTCTGTATGTTAAAGCAGCTGCTCAGGCACATATAGTGGACATATAAATGGGCAAAGTGCCCGTTTTATTCAACACTCTACTCTAGCTTGGACCAGATGCAAAGCACTTAAGCCCAGCCCAGCACATTTGATGAAAATGCAATTCTTGCACCGAAATTAACATGTGTTTTGTGGATCACCAATGTATGACCTGCCTTTTTGGGGCCGAGATTTGCAACGAATCCACAAAATGTACCCATTCTCTGCCTGCCGGATTTCTATCATTATACTTTTAAACTTAATCAAATTAAAAGAACGTATAACCTCCTATGCCCCACCATTTGTTAACCTTTCCAGTGTGTCGACTGAAATTAGGATATCGCTGGATCCGTAAAGGTCCGCGTTTGAAACCAACATATAACTGGATAAAAATTTAATTAAAGAAAACAGCGAAAAGTGGCTCCTCATAACCCCGAAGGAAGATACCCGTCAGCGTCGCTGGAGATTTTCAAGGCTGCTCCTCAGTTTTTTTGCCCTGGCCCTAAGCTCTTCCCGCTTGCGGTTTTGTTTTTCCGACTCGGATCCGATTTGAAAAAGCTCGTCGTCCGTAAATCGGGAAACAATTACTGGACTGAAAATCTCGGGAAGGGGCGCAATAATATGACGCTCGACGACCTGCCGACAGACATTGTCCACGAAAATCTTTATAGCTACCTGTTATCGAAAAGCTTTAGTATCTGCACTTTGCAATGGCGTCGTGTAAAACATACCTTGTAGTAAACTTCCAACCCTGCCATGGCCTCAGCATATGCCTGGTCGTCCTGTCGACGTTAATTTTGCGTTTCATTGCCTCAAGGAACTTTTCAATATCCATGGGGATATTGCTAATATGGAATTTTCCATAATAATCCGAACTTGCTGTCTCTTTAATAGCACCTTCCACGGCCTTACGCAGAAAGCCATAACGGGACTTTTAAATGTTATCAGTGTAGTAATGGTTGTACGTAATCGGCTGGCGCTGCTCGTCTTTTTTCAATTTATCAAGCTCCATTAAAACGTCATTGCCGGCGTCCTCCATCCACTGAGAGCAAATGGCAAACATATTACCACGAAGCTTGTCCTCGGGTAGAACCACTCGAATGGCGTGCTGCAGCCACCCGGTAACGATCGCGATGATGCTTTCCACGTGGGCTGTGGCAATGGGGAGCCAACGAGAGGATTGTTCCAAAAACAGCTCGGCTAGTAGGACATGATTGTAATTCCCTGGAAGCTCACGACCCCGTGTGCGCAAATATACCTATACCATGTCAGTCGTACCCGATTAAACAACCATATATGGACATACCTTTTTAACCCAATTTTTCATTTCCTCTTGGGTTACGAAAAGCTCCTTCTCGTTGTTTTCCTTAATTAAATTTTCATCCAGAGTCCAGTCGATCTCTAACTCTGCCGGCCTTAAAACCCTTTTTTTGCCATGGGTACGGATATCGGTAGCGAATTTGCCATTGATCTTATGGACCACGGCGCGCAACCGCGAATCCTTAACGTGATCGAAAAACTCGTAATATGGCCCATAATAGTTGCCATCCAAGGCAGCTTGGACCAGCTGGGCAAAACTGGTGCTAACTTACGTTAGAAAAATGCGGATATGCCCGACAGTAGGACGGGCTTAGCCAAGTCGCGTCAAGCTCTCCTCTATAGTGCGCAGGACCTTCCGAATATCTTCAACCACCTAAGGCATTTCCTTCTCGATAAGGGCGTCCAGGAGGTTCTGCAAAAACAGCTTCAGATTCTCGGCCCCTACACGACTCATATCGAAATGCTGCTTCCAAACGGGCTCCGAAAAAAATCTCAGCTCCCTCTATAACCGCTGCTCAGGTTTAATACCCTCTTCAATCTCGGACGGCTTCGGATTTTTTTAGAGGAAAAAGCCAAGGTTCAGCTGGATATTGGCCTGGTTATTCGCAAATTGCGCCAAACTGGCCTCGCTGCCCTCATTAATCAAGTCCGCCTTGGTGATAATCCCCACCGTCCTCTGCGCGCAAGCTGGATGATGACCTGGTTGGCGATGTCGTTGGTGGCTTGCACCACTGCTAGCACAATCGTGCGAGAACTTTGAACATAGCTTTTGACCATGTCTTTGACCAGCTGGATATCTTCTTCTGTTTGCTCTTCATTGGCCACAAAAATGAGTCCAAATAGATCGACGATGGTCAGATTAAGGTTTGTCTGGCCCACAAATTCAATCCGCAAAACATCAAACGCAAACGCGTTCCCGAGATTCTGGTCCGCATACCCACGGATCTCCATCAATACGGACACCTGCTCAATAACATCAAGGAGTTCCGACATATCTGTTAACATACGGCGGTATTGTAGAAAGGCATCTCTCTTTTCCTGTGGTCTGGAGGCGTAAGGGTGAATAGTGGCCATAATACGCGTAGCCGTGGAATCGTGCCGAAGGATGATTTCAGTGGGGAACCTCGTACAAAATCCACTCTTCCTTGGGAACGGGATGCCAGTAACGCTCTCCAGAACCGAGCTCTTGCCGGCCGACTGGTCGCCACAAACCACCAGCTGGGGTAGAAAAACAACATCTCCAATCCCATAGGCTCGTACTTGATCGATCTGGTTGATGCGCTCCGTCGACCTGAACGAGTTCAGGCCACGCACAACAGAAGACGATGCGCTAGGCTCTTCGCTACGCATAGTTGGTTGATTGAGTTGTACACCACTGTGATATTTCCTCTAGAGCTGGATGTCACTCGGAAGCTCAGAGTGATAAGGACCTGAGGGAAAGAGCGACCTTTAGAAAGAGGATTTTAGTGCATAAGCATCACATGGAACGAATGTCAAAAAGAGTAAAAGAATGAAAGTAGTTGTAGACTGTACTTTCAGGAAAGAGGGAAGGTAGCAAGAGAGCTGCTCACGTTTTGAAAAAAGGCCGATTCAAGTTATCTGGTACTCCAGTCTCGGCTGCACCCGCGGTAGTCCTCGGCTTCAGGAGGCCGTGGAAATAATGCAAGCTGCTAACATCTCAAGATCACATGCTGAATATATCCTTCGAGTAAGCAGATATATTTTTGGGACAGAATGTATGCAGCCGCCAGTTCGTCAGATTAACGGCAAACAAAAAAAGGAAATCAATACTGGATAAACCATATTTTGTTGGGTCAAGGACATGTTCGTGCCGTGCCTTTACGTCCTTGTGCAAATATATCAACTGCATGGAAGTTCAGTTCGCTTAGGCGCGTGTACACGATTGACACTACGTGCCTTTCTTCTTTTTTTAGACTTAGCTTTAGATCTTCGAATAGAATCGCCCCTATATTGCAGCCTTGTCTCTTTGGGATCGCTTTCGTGACAGAGAGAAATTGCATTTGACGGCGTGCTGGAGAGACGTGTTTAAATCTGGGGTCAGTGGACCCCTGGCTCAGCGTGGCTGTGCTTGCCAGCGCCTTGGCTGGTGGGTCGAGTGGTGGTTCTGAGCTTAGGTCTGGGGGCCTGATCCTCACATATTTAAATCGGTTTATAAAAAGGGTATTTCGTCGTTACATTTTTCAAGGGGGTCGGACTTAGGGGGGGTCGGAGATGTGGGGCCCAACGTTAGGTGCAGAAATCGTCGCTACAATCATACACCACGGTTTTCGTCACTGACTGTCGGTGTCTACATCTGCACAAGCCAAAAGCGAGGCTGCAGTTGGGTTGACAGCTGATCAAGGCATGCTTAAAGACGATTATCCGCGACCGTGCTCGGGTCAATTTCCGTAAGCTGCAAAGGCAAAACCTGAGTTCACGAGAGAGCTTTCCGGGTTTATATTAGCCTTACTGAAGTGGCTGCGCTCAGCTGTGACTGATCCACTTTCCGGGCCCAAGCAAGGCCTTGGTCGATTGTACGCTTAATTACGTCCGTGCATCGGTCGATTCGTTAGTTTGGGTGTTTCGGACAGGTTGCCCCTCGCAACATGCGTACGTAATACGGCTCCACTCAGACAACGCCGCAGTTTAAAACATTCGGGTTGCGACAATTATATCCTAATTAACCCGCACCATGACCTATGCCCCTACGCGTCATGGATGGATCGACGAGTGTGGAAAAGCTGAGAAGGCAGCTGCGAAAGGCAGTGCAACGCGTAGAAAAAAAGCAACAACGTACGGAAAAAGCGGAGAAAGAACGACAGCAGGAGCGACAACGCGCTAACGCGTTAAAACAATAAACTCAACCCATTACAATTAACGAATACATCGCTACCTTGCATAATTTGGTTTTCTCCCGTTTCGAAATTGAATAGGACCGGAAACTAACCTCGAAAGGATCCATTACCAACCCGCGAAATAAATGGTATCCCACGCGTATCCAACCATGGTCCGACTTTATTTAGCAGCAGAGAATAATATTCGGCACAATCTACGACACCTTCCCTGCCGATAGCCGTATTTTTAAAAATCAAGCCTTCCTTACCGGCTTAGGAAAAAGAGTTTCGGGGCGTAGGATATCAAACGAAAAAACTCTCGAATCGTTCTTCCATATTAATATTGAAGATCCAGTTAAAACGATTATAAACCAGCTTAAAAAGGTGGAAGAAATTAAAAACGCGTTCGACCTGGAAAATGGGATAATTTTTAAAAATTATATATACGCCATTAGCGATATTGCAAATAAAGTCGTCTACCGCGATATCCCATCGACACCACCGGTTACTCCAAACTATAATTTCGACCTTAATCGGTTACGATCCGATTAGATTTATATTTACCGATCCGACAACGCGGGCTTCGAAAAACGCACAATAATTTACATTTCCGAATATAAACCGCCCTACAAACTAACCGCGCCGCACCTTCGCCTTAGTTTACGCCCGATAAATATTTACACGGAAATGGTTAACCGGAAAACCATCCCAACGTCGGTGGATTTAAACGCGCGTTTCCAATATTACGCCGAAAAATTAACTGCAACCGCCATTACGCAAACCTACTGTTACGACCAGATAGTTGGGCCGGTACCAGAGAGGCCAGGTGGGGTCACACCCCTCCTGACGACACTCGCCCAGAAAAAATACCGACCGGCAGAACAACGATTACCTAAGGGCAAGGCCACGAGATCTCACGTGACCTCACGTGACGGCCAAGGGAATGGATCTCTATGATTTGTAGAATTTCAGTTGAGAATTACAAATTAAATAAATCAAAAGAGATCACATTTGGAACATAATTTATATAAATCACGTTTATTACCATGTAAATAAATTCGATTTTAGGATTGTTTAGCAGTAATTAAACTTTAATTAACCTTAATATTTATTTAAAAACGATTATAATTTTACCCCCAATTATTAAGAACCCCAATTACCCAATTAAACGTTTAGTTGCTTTAACCTACTGTATTTTACCATAAAAACAGGTTACCCCGATACCTTAATCGTAATATTTTGATTGCTTCTGTTCAGTACTTTGTTTTAAAGTATACCGAGTAATACCGCCGAAATAATATTTTCCAACAAAACTACCCCTTAAACCCCCTTTATTACCAACGTTCCGGCCAGCGCTAACGCCTTACGTCAAATGGTCGCGACGCTTTAAACCGAAAATCGACAACTCCAGGAACGAATGACCGAATAAGCTAATCGAGCTAATAGGAATTATATTAAATATCCTTTACTATTATTATACGATAGCACCACAGGCATCCTGCAGGGATTTTTTACAGGAACCCGGGTATACCTTCATTTTAACGAGGACAATTTCGATAACGATGCAAATAAGGTTACCTACGCAGCCTCGCTTTTGAAAGGCGACGCGTTCGCCTGGTTTGAACTAACCTTACGAAACTATTTGGACCATAATAAGGAAAAAAACCGTAAGGTTGAAACCAACCGTATCTTCGACGATTATGACAATTTCGAAGAATGCCTTAGGGGAACATTCGGCAACCCAAACGAGGAACGCACGGCTAAGCGTAAGCTGGTACGCCTTACCCAAACCAAATCGGCATCCAAATATACCAGTAAATTTCGACAAATTACCGCCAAATTACCATAGGGTAAAAAGGCCCTAATAGCACGTTTTTATACGGGATTTAAAAAAGAGGTTAAAAACGAGCTGGTTAAAAAAAAACGACCCGATATATTAACAAAATATATGGAGTTAGCGGTTAAGATCGATAACCGATTATACGAGCGAAAACTGGAACGACGCGAAGGACGTAGCGCATGGGGCCCAGCCTTGCGACAAGCCAATATAGGACGCAAATACCAATACCCCAAACCGCTTCGCCAACACAACACCGCGTACGGCATATATAGCGGACCTATAAACCTAAACGCAACTTAGTACCGACAGCTTCGTAAAAATCCCAAAAATGGTAAGTGTTTTAAATGTAACAAACCAGGATATATTGCGCGAAATTGTTCCGAGGCCCATAACGGTACCTTAAGATTTGCTACGGATTTTAGGGGTAAAGCCGAGAAACCACGAGGATTTAATACCACCAACCACAACCAGATATAGCCTAACCAATACAGTATAATAAATTGGACCACCTGTTATAACGACAATTGTATAACCTACAATAATTCCAAAATCGACGCAGGCTGGTACCCGCAAAAACCCCGAAGCATTCGAACCCTAGCGGTAGGAAATTAAATACCTATTGGGACAAGGCAACCAATTAATTTATACCGATAAAACGCCAAATTACCCGAATTTACAGATTCGGACGCCTTAGGAAAATCGGATGCGGAACTATTGGGATAGACCTACCGCATTAGAATAATAAATTAACCATTAACCGAAGAATTAAATAACGATATTGGAAAAGGTTCCAACGATAAAAAAGACGTGATCCCAAGCATGTATAGTGCAGTAAGGGCTAACGACCCGTACAAATACGAAAAAAAACAAATCGATTTATACCGAAACGACCAATTAGTGCAGTTCCCAGGTTATACCTTAGTCTAGCAAAAACGGGATCCTACAGGATATGTAGCACCGATATTTGGAAACCACCCCAAATTGAGCACCGCATACCCGGAATACACCCACGTCTTTTGGGCAAAATATTTTAAAAACAATTGCGGAATCCATTTAAACAAAAAAATCTACCACAATTTTTTCCTACGACGACGACTAGTAACCGGAATTTACGAAATCTATACAATCTAGGAATTACCTAGTTGGGAAATTAAAATTAAACTCCGAAACGAACCAGCGGTTATCTTTACACCTAACGACGAATACCCTATGGCGTGCTACCACCAACCCAATTTCCCATGGTACAAATGTATTCGCAATATATGTAAGGTCCACATGCTAGCCAAAGCCCAAAATTGGTATATACGAAAGCAACGATACCAGGTACCTGCACCCATAACCAAGGTCGTATAGGACCCGCAAATAAGAGACAAACAGGCACCCACGAACGCACGCAGGACACCAATACCAACAAAACACCCATTTAACCAGGTCAAAGTAAAAAGCAACCATACGCCCCGAGATAAAAAAACTAAAGACCCACAACGCGAGTCCAGCAATTTAAAAAACTAGGACAGCCAAACGGTATAGGGCACCGGACGGCGAAAAAAGGAACGGAAATAAAAACCCTAAACGTTACGTAAAATACGGTAACAAAATACGAATACATATTTTTCAATATACGACTTAATGGTAAACCTATACGAACATTCCTCGACAATAAAACATAAAGCAATTACATATTCCCAAAGATCGTAAAAGAACGACGGATACTTTGGCAATAAAAAAAAAAACCATACCAGTTGCAAACCGTGGAAAGAAAGGCAATTTTATACGGGAACGGCACCATCGAAATAAAGACCGTACATCTTTGGATGAAAAACTACGGACGAAAGGAACGAATTACTTTGGACATTACGGAAATAGGGGATAAGGATATAATCTTAGGAATCCCCTGGTTTAGGAAAAATAACCCCCGAATAAATTAGACAATAGGCCAAATCCAATGGAAAAAACACCTAATTACTAAACGACCTTTTATTTGGAAAGGTTTATATAGGAAGCGTAGGGCACGGATGGACCGACTAAAATAAATGGCGTACCTATAAGGAGAACGACCAACCCCGGAGCCAATATCGGAAAAAAAACGACTATCTACAAACCAGAACCGACCCAATTATATAACACCAAAATAAGAACAGACTAACAATATACCAGACGAGTACCGAATATACGAATGACTATTTAGCCCAGAATTCGAAACGGGATTGCCGGAATACAGTCCATTCGACTACGAGATACCATTAAAGGAGGGAACACAACCCAAATTTTACAAAATATACGGTCTAAACCCCATACAGATGGAGGCATTCGACCAGTACCTAGAGGAAAACCTCAGAAAAGGATATATTAGACCATCGACAGCGTCAGCAGGATACCTTATCCTTTTCGTACCAAAAAAGAACGGAAAATTACGACTATGCGTGGACTACAGACAACTAAACGACATTACCATAAAAAATTGCTACCCACTCCCATTGATAGGAGAATTCCGAGATATGCTTTACTAAGTACAATGGTTTACAATACTAGACCTCAAAGGAATATATAATTTAATCCGTATAAAAGAAGGCGAAAAGTGGAAAACAGCATTTCGCACCAGGCGTGGACATTTCGAATACTTCGTAATACTTTTCGGCCTTACTAACGCCCCAGCAACCTTTCAAACTATAATCAACCATGTTTTCAGGGAATGCCTAAATATTTTTGTTATTGTTTACCTGGACGACATCTTTATTTTTTCCAAAACATTGGACAAATACAAACAATACGTCCACACAATTCTACAAAAATTACAAAACGCCAAATTTTTAATTGAACCCGAAAAATGCATTTTCTACAGCAAACAAATTAACTTTTTAGGATATACTATCGTTTTTAAACGTATTAGGATGGAAATTTCGAAAATATAAGCCGTAAAGGAATGGTCCCGACCATAGAACGTAAAGGACGTTCGGGCATTCTTCGGATTCGTAAACTTTTATAAAAGATTTATTAACGTTGCGTACCCCCTGTTCGGCACCCCCCCTGTTCGGCACCCTGAAAATCTAACAACGAAATGCCTACTTTTATAAGCTGATTTAAATATAAAATTATCAACGGACAAAAATACAATCGTTTTCACGCTTCTCCGGTTCATTAACCTCTTCTTCATCAGCTAAAGGTTCCAAATTTTCTATATCCTTTTCCTGCAATCCAATAATGTTCTGTTTGTTAACCAAAAGCTCGTTTGGATCCGGAACCACCCTCCTCCTTTTAACCGGCCGTATTGCCTCCAGTTGTGCTTCCAATAAGCTGATTTTTTGCTGGGCGCTAGCCAAAAGGGTATCTTTAGCTTCGAAGCTTTTTTGGACTTTTGCAAATAAAAGACGTGAAGTAGCGTTGGTTTTGTTGGATTGGGAAAGTTTTTGCAGTTGAAATCGGACATCTCGGGTCGTTTTAGGGGTTTTCCAAATAAGTAAAGACGGGTCGTTAATTTTTTGGGCTGGGCTTTCCGGTGTTTTATCCCTTTGCAAACCGTTGTTTTTATCTTTTATAACGTTGGCATTGCTATTTTCTAACAAAAAAGGGCTTAAAAGTGGTTTAACCAAGTTTACCGGCCATAACCCCGTTGTACGCCAACCAGATTGAATGGTTTTTGCTATAAATGCTTTTAATCTGGCTTTTCGATAACAAAGTAGGAAATTTCGTTTTCCAATAATTGTTGAACAGCAAAATTGGCTAACAAATCCAAGTTAACGTCGATAAGCTTCTTTTAACGGCCCAAAAACCGATAAATCCAATGGTTGGAGAACGTGTGACGAATAAGGGGGTAAATATAAGAGTTAAATATTGTTTTGCAAACAAAAAAGCATAAATTCGTCCGTTATATGTGATCCATGGCCATCCAAAACTAATAACCGCTTTTCAGGGGTTAAAGGTTGGGTATACGGAATAAACACTTTTTTTAACCATTCGATAGCCGTTTCGTTATTTGTCCACCCGTTTTCGGTTGCGTGAAATTTCCAATTATCGAAAAGGCTTAAATCCGTCGGAAACCATTGTTGTTGTACGTTTTTTCCCTTAAATATAACAAGGGGAGGGAGGGCAACGCCCGTAGCCGATATACATTCGATTATAGTCGTCCAACCCCGCGTTCCGGGCTCTTTCCGTTGCAACGGCCGGATCCCGTTAAGCCCTAATACCAGGCCGTTAGATCCTTTACCTTCCATTATACCGGTTTCGTCCATATTCCAACGGTTTTCCGGTTTAATAGCGTTAATAACCGGGTTCGTAATATAAAGCCACCAAGATTTAATTACCCCCGTAGTAGCGCCATTAACCCGGGCGTTATCTATTCGACGGGGCCTTTGGGTCTTAAGGATTGGATAACGAGCCAAAAAACGAGTTATCCAACGTTTTCCAAGGCCTTTTGTCTCTCCGGCGGCTTGAAGAATTCGTTCGGCAAAAAAGCGTAATTCTTGATGCGTTGGCGGAAGCCCTAAAGCTGTTTGGGTAAGTACCCAATCAGCCAAATGCTTTTCCTGTTCCGTAGAAAGCCTTTGAAAAGGGCTTTGTGCTTTTTTATAAGCTTGAGAACCTTTAAGTCGACTTTGAAGTGTAGACCTAGGTATTCCCCATTTTCGGGAGGTTTTTGCAATTGGATTGCCATTATTGACGTCGTTAATTGCAGATATAAGCTGTTTTTCAGTATATTGCTTCATTGGAAAATGGAGAATCAAGATTAGAAAAAAGTAAATCCAAAAGTGAAAGATTCATCGAGATATTTATAATAGAAGTTGGAGGATAAAAATAAAAGTGTTGTTATTTTTGGGTGCCGAACAGGGGGGGTGCCGAACAGGGGGTACGCAACGTTAAAGGATATGGTGCGATCGCCACCCCATTTACCAATATAACAAAAAAAAACCTAAAATTCCGGTAAACGGAACAAATATAACAGGCATTCGAAAAACTACGAAACGCAATAACTAAGGAACCTATCCTAAGGATACCAGACCCAACGCAACTTTTCGAAGTCGAGACCGACGTATCGGACTATGCGATCGGAGGACAATTCGGACAGCGAGACGAAGAAGGACGGTTACACCTTTGTGCCTTTTTTTCTCAGAAGTTGCACGGACCAGAATTAAATTACCAGATCCATAACAAAGAATTTATGGCCATTATTCGAGCATTCGAAAAATGGAAACCACAATTATCTGGAATTAAGCACGAGGTGTTAGTTTATACGGACCATAAAAACCTAACCCATTTTACCATTAGTAAAGTGTTGAATAAACGACAAATCAGATGGTTAGAATTCCTGTTAAAATTCCATTTTAAAATCATTTACCGAAAAAAAATAGAAAACGGCAGGGCTAACGCCTTTAGCCGGAGACCAAACCACGAAAATATAATACCAGAAAAAACGCGGGTTATCTTTACGATAAACGAAAACGGAAACCTTTTACCAGCGCACCGAAGCCTAATAATAACAAATACGGTAATTACGCCAGAAGAAATACGGAAAATCCACGGAAACAAAGCCCACGGATACCAAGGAATTTCCAAAACATGGAAACGGTTAAAATAACACTATAACTTCCAAAAAACACGACAAAAAATACGAAAAGCCATTAAAGATTGCGAACTTTGTGCCAAAAGCAAGTCCGCAAAACATAAACCCTACGGATTATTGCAACTTTTACCAGCCCCTAGCAAGGCCTGGCAAATTATTATAATGGATTTCATCGTCAAATTACCACTTTCGGAAAAACCATTTACAAAAACGAAATATAACAGCATATTAGTTATAGTGGACAAATTTATTAAATACGCCTATTTCCTACCATATAAAGAAAGTAGTAACGTCGAGGAAATCGCCTACACATTCCTACGAATAATTGTTAGCAATCACGGATTTCCAAAAAACATCGTCACGGACAAAGACAAGCTCTTTATATTAAAATTTTGGAAATCTCTAATGGAACAATTCGGAACAGACCACAAGCTATTAACAACGTTCCATCCCCAGACAGACGGACAAACAAAACGAGCCAATCAAACATTAAAATAATACCTAAGGTGCTATATAAACTACAAGCAAAATAATTGGGTACGATTGTTACCCACAGCACAATTCGCCTATAATAGCTTAAAGAACGAAAATACCAAAACAACCCCATTTTATACCAACTATGGATTTAACCTTACAACGTATGGAAAACCAAAAACCACGACTACGGTACCGCGAGCCGATAAACAAGCGAGCGAGTTACGACAATTATACGAAAAACTTCAGCAGGAATTAGAGTTCGTACGAGAAAAAATGATAAAATACGCCAATTAGTATCGGATAAAGGGACCATCTTTCGAAGAGGGAGATAACGTTTACCTTATTCGACGCAATATTAAAACATAAAGACCTAACAGCAAATTCGATTTTAAAAAGTTTGGACCTTTTAAAATTAATAAAAAAATCAGCGACACCAATTACAGACTATTATTACCAAATACTATGAAAATTTACCCCATATTTCACGTATTATTATTGGAGCCGGTACCACACGGCACCAGCACACAAAAAACGATCGAAATCGACGCAAAACAAACCTACGACGTTAAACGAATATTCGACCACAGACGAAACCACGGCAAAACAGAGTACCTTGTTAAATAGGAAAACTATGGGTATGAAGAAAACATTTGGGAACCCTTTAACCACTTCCAGGATTGCCAGAAACCGTTCCGCCAATATTATTAGGAGTTGGATTTGCGAATAAATTAGCCAAAAAAAAGAGGACGATTTAAAAAAACACCATTTACCATTTCCAAAAATTAAAGACCGACCAGGACTCGAAACCATACCACCAAACGAACCTACAAAAGAATTATTAATATGCAATATAAAATAGGAAATACCAGGAAACAACTAACCAACGGAATGTTGCGTAAAAATATTCATTTCATCCAATAACGAAAAATTCAAAGGACCCATCGGAAAAGTCGAATCCCAAACAAAATTGGAATCCGGAAAAAGCGACTCCAGGGACATTTTAGGAAGGATTTCGGCCGATCGCCGACGCTCTTCCTGTTCTGCCTTTTCACGTTTTACCCGATCCAATTCCTCCAAATTATTAATTCCGCGAAATATAGTTCGCATTATTTTCTTAAACTATAATTTTTTTTGTTTCCGCAAACGAAATAGTTTTAGTTGCTTTTCCTAAATCTTCTGCTATTTCGCCAAAATGTCCTCTTCCAAAGCCTCGATTTCCGCATCCAATTTCGAATGTTACCGACCGATATTGCGCAATTGGGCGTTAAATACCCCCAATACGTCGCAACCAAACCGATTAATACGAAGGCATTTAATATAACGAAAAGAGTTTTGCGGCGAGATAACGCAACGTACTATGCCGCGCGACTTACAATAAAAACAAGAAGGCATGTCTACGGAATAAGGAAAGAAAGACGTAAAAAAAGCGTGGCGACGTTCCGTCGACGAACGACCAGATTTTGATTTAGCGACGCGACTAGATATAGCGCAAAAAAAGAAAGAGTTAGCAAAAAAAGAACGAAACCAGAAATAAGGATTAGGGGAATATAAACTATTTAAAGGCCAAAGGGATTTGGCCAAAGGAGAGGAGACTTAATATTACGACCAGATAATTGGGCCGGTATTAGAAAGGCCAGGTGGGGTTATACCCCTTTTAATAACACTTACCCAGAAGAAATACCGACCGGCAGAATAACGATTACTTAAGGGCAAGGCCACGAGATCTCACGTGACCTCACGTGACGGCCAAGGGAATGGATTTTTATAATCTGTAGAATTTTAGTTAAAAATTATAAATTAAACAGATTAAAAGAGATCACATTTGGAATATAGTCTATATAAGTCACGCTTATTACCATATAGATAAATTCGATTTTAGGATTGTTTAGTAGCAATTAAACTTTAGTTAACCTCAATATTTACTTGAGAACGATCATAATTTCACCCCCAGTCATTGAGAACCCCAGTTACCCAGTCAGACGTTCAGTTGCTTCAACCCACTGTACTTTACCATAAGAACAGGTTACCCCGATACTTTGATCGTAACACCTACCATTATATAATCGAAAGGGGATTTAAATATGGGCTTTTAACGACGGGTAAAGCGATCGTATTTTTTAAAATCGACTGATCCGAACTTAAAACGTTTTTTTATCACTTTGCAAAACCCAATGCTAAAATATTGGCCCATTCGAATTATTTTCACTTGTATACGGCAGTCGGTTAATATTTGGCCTTTAATTTTATGGCGTTAAATTTGCTAAGTAAATAGCGATTGCGCGGATAAGACGAACGGCACTAAACGACCGAAAAATTTAAAACGTGGGCGGAAAATTTCGAAACGACGTTACGATCGATTCCGGAAAACGAACGACACGCGCCGAACAACTTACCCGGCTATTAACCTAAAATATATAAAAATGTCGATCGATTTCCGTATTTATTCCGGAAAAAAAGACCTCGGTAAATGGGAGATGAACCCAACAAAAAAGGGGTACATAAAAAGCCAGGAAAATCATCAAACGACGAATCAGCACGGGGTTTGCCAAACACGCCGAATCCGGCAGAACGGCGCATGCGTCAAAAAGTTCGGGGGGGTCGGGGAACTCGACGCAGCGAGCGGATTCTAGCCCAACGGCCGCGGGGTGGGGGCGGAGGAGGAAGCAACGAGCAAGACAGGCCCTATTGCACACAAAAGTGCCTGTTAGGGCTCGTCCAGGGCGGGTTCCTCGACGTGAAATGCCCCAACGTGGCGCTACATAGATAGCCCAACTCTGACAGCAACCGCCATCATGGCTTGAGCCGCGCCTATGTTCGTTACCCAATTAACCACGCCCATTTCCTCTCTCTTCTCCTAAAACAACTGAAATGGATATTAAACGATGGGATTACGCCTTTGGGGCAGGGAGGTACACGTGGCGTATTATTCAAGATCTGGCTAATTAAATATAGTTATACCTTTATCGGTAAAGGCACGATTTAGGCATTTGTTAAAGACCTTAAACACGAGGCGGCGGTATACAAACGGCTGCATTCCATCCAAAGTATATATATACCCGTTTTCCTCGGGGTCGTCGACCTTCGGTCGATAAACAGGATATATTATTATAACTACCGGGTTTATGTAGTACACATAACGTTTTTATCCTGGGGCGGATATGACTTTGACGCGACAGAAATTGTGGGTAATCGGGAGGGACAGTTTAAAAAAAAGGCGATACAGTCGTTGCTCGCAATTCATCAACTGAGAGTAGCACACATGGATGTACGGGGAGCAAACATGCTTTTTAACACAGAGGTCAACGGTGTTATGATGATCGACTTCGAAAAAGCACTACTGCTGGAGCCACCTCGGTCTCCATTGGGCCAGGTGGTACCGAACAAACGAAGATGGAAGCCAAATGTGGTATATTCCAGCAAGTCGAGGAAGCCGGTTGGTCGAAGTCATGTTAGCAGGGTATTTTCCGAGGACATCGGGCTGATGAAGATGGCCTTTGACAGGCCGCAACCGTTTTAACGCAAATAATTGAGGAGCTCCGGATGCTTCAACACTGAAATTTTGTGTAAAATGTATAGTTAGGAGCAAAACCATCTTCCTTCCGTCAACATTCATCGCTTTTCCATATCTGCCTCATATAGTGCCCATTAGAGCCGTGTTCTTGTCGCAAACGCGGTCGCCCCCTAGCCGAGCGACTTTAAGTCTACTTTACAAATTAAGTTTTGCAGTGGGGCGTTTAGTTTTCGTAGCTTTGACGTCTTGGGGGTGTATCCCCGCCGGAATATGGGATTCAGTAGAAAACTTCTGTACATTTAGGCAATTCCATCTTTGGTGCGTTTTGCACCCAATTTAGAAGACGCAGAAAAAATTTTCACGCCCGAGTACGGCAACATAAATGCACACCTTCGTGGATCACAATCACGATCACTTCAGATGCTTTTGCTGGTGGTAAAGCCAAAATGGATGTTTGTAGCTACTATGCAGCCAAATTTGAGCCTTGAACCATCTCGTCATGTAGGCTTAGGCAGCATTGTCGCTCCAACATTCAAAAGATTGAATTTTTGTGCCGGAAACGAAAGACAGATTTGCTTCCAACTGTATAATCTTTGATGTGGGGGCGGACCCAATGCTACCTGTGTGTATTTGTCAGAATGGATAAAGGCCCAAATATTGCTGCATAATAGCTGAAGTTTTGCTTGTTCTTCGCCAAAGGAGAGGGGCGAGCTCGCACATTTATATCAAAGGAGGTGCTGTGAACCGAGGAAAGATATCGTGCTAATACAGATTCAGATAAACAAGAAAGGCTTAATAGAATGAAGACTTTCCGGGCCATTGCAGGTGCGGGCTGACTGAAGCTCACAAAAACTCACAACATGGTGTAGGTGATTTTTTGATTTCAATTCTCTTGCCAAATCTGTTGAGCAAGGCAAACTGCCACTCAAGCTGCGAATTAGTACCAAGACAGAAAGTATACTGGATAAAAGAGCACACCTTTATTGTTTTTGTTAAAGAGTTTGGTAAAGGTAAACCTTCTTGGTTATTAACATCCAGTATGGTATGGTAATCCAACCACAGTAACAGAGTTTGTCCTTATGTTCTGAACCAAGGCTGATCGTAAAATGTGAAAGACTGCAGTATTTCGTCGCGTGTTTTAAGACTTTATTGACAAAAATGAGACTCGGTTGACAGATGCAGAACACAAGGTTCGTACATAATTTAACCAAATAGATAAAGTATCATTCATCTTATCTCAAACTATAGCATATGAATTGGGAACATCTTGGCTCACGTTCAACTTTTTCATATGTTAAGCAGAATTTACACATGTACTAAGAAAGGCGGAAATCTCGAGTTTTGAATGCAGGTAACTTATAGCTCAGACTTTGGAAACCCAACAAGATCAATTTTCGCAAACCTTTGCTGGCACATGTCTCTAGAGCATCTTTATCACCTCTGGAGCAAAGGGCAAGACCGGCACGCGCGCTTTTATGGCCATTGGTGCCCTTCTTGGCAAACAGCATTCTTTCATGCATGATTTGGAGTCATTCTTTTGGGTCCTATTTTGGATATGTGTCCACTATGATGGACCAGATACAGGCAAAGTCATAAGTGAGTTTGACCAGTGAAACTATATCAGCATGGATTTGTTGGCAAGGAAAATAAGGGGCAAGTGTTTTCGTTTTGGGTCTAGCTTTTTTTCAATATTCAACCCAAGAATGACAGAAGTTCAAGTAGCGGCGAGAGCGGTCGTAGCTCGGCTCATCTCAAAGGCCGAGAAGTTACTCCCGACAGGTCTATGTATGCCGCGGCAGCGGCCTTTGCGGACCTGATGTATAACCAGTTGTTACTTGATAATCTGGGCGCGATGAAGTGCTTAAAAAGTGGTATTAAACAGAGTCTGATGGCTATGATCTCGGGTACCACCGGCTCCCGCCTCTTGCAATTCCGACAGTCCCAGCATTGCGATGGCTTTTTGGGCTACTATTCAACGGAGCAGGAAAATCATTTATCGTATTGGGTACTTGCCCAAGCCGTTTGAGGGCTTCCACCAACGCACCAAGAATTGCGTTATTCTGCAGAACAAATTCTCCAGGCTGGCGGAGAAGCAAAACGTTTTGGAAAACACTGGGTTATCCGTTGTTTGACTAGAAATTCTATCCTTGGAACCCAAAGGCCCGTCGAATAGAAAACACCCGCATGAATGGCGCTACTACGGAAATAATTAAATCTTGGTGGCCCGATATCCAAAATCCATTTTTAACGCTATTCAACCTGGAAATAAGTCGAATATAGACGAAACCGGTATTATAGAAGGTAGAGAGCCTAACACCCTAGTATTAGGGCTTAACGGACTTCGGCAATTGCAACGAAAAGAGCCCGGAACACGGGGCTGGACAAGTATAATTGAGTGTATGGCGGGGGTTGCTTTCCCTTCACTTGTTACAATCTTTGCAAAGGAAGAAAATAGCGCCGGTTCCATTGCGGAGGCTATCGCATTGCTGGTCTTCTGTCTTCGACCTATACCCAATCCCCTGGCATCTGTCACATTCTGACTCATGATTTTTCCCTTCTCCTTTGCATCTCTTGAGTGTTGGTAACAATGATGAACCCGTGGAAGAAATTTATAGGACCAATTGGAAGAGTAATTTACAATGTTCTGTTAGTATATAACCGAGGCCAGTGATAAGGGGGAGTCGGAGGGAATTAAGGGTACTGCAAGTGAGATTAGGGGATTTTGGTTTGAGAGAGCTTTTGAAGAGGAGACGATTTAACTACAGCCTATTGTGTGCCTTAAACCCATCATCATGGCCTATTATGATCCTGCTTTAGCGCCAATTATTAGAGTCAGTTTCTGTATTCAAGCTGTTGTATTCTTAAGGTACTCGAGGGACCTTATTAGGGCCCTGCTACCCAGAAACCGTCCTTTCTGTGCAAGCTAGGCATCAGTAGTAGAAGGTAGATTGATTGTGGCTTAAATAAGCTGACTAGAGGCAGCATTCTCGGATCTTTTCTGAACATCTTCCACTGTAAGATTTGCCTTTGTCACCAGCTCAGAATTTTACCGAGTGTAAATATATCCAGCTCCATCACAGCCCTCCTCACATTGTTTGTCCTTAGTTTGAGACTAAAACCCAGACCCATTGCAGTCCGTACAGTGTGCCTCTTTTTTAACGGTTCCAGTTCCGCGACATTTGGAGCATTCCTTTCCACATTTGGGACACCGTTTCTGCGTATACGTCATGTTGGTAGATGTCTGAAGACAGTCACCGTGCAGAATGTTAGATGTTTATTCGACTCGCTTTCCGATAAATGTAGATGATTAGTTTTTTATTCAGAGATATATTTTCGTAAAATAGTTCGAGTTTAATAAGTAATTCTTTTTGTTTCGGTGACACTCCAGAGGCACTAGGAGCAGTGTAAAGGTGGTTTATCACGCTGATAAAGGGCCTGGTGTCGGTTTGGCAAAATACTTGAAGCTAAATCTCTTAGGATCTGGCTGTTAAGGATCGAAAATGCCCAAGGAAGGGAGAAAAAAAGCCAACAGCTTTATAGGATCCAAAATGCTGCTCTATTTTATTAGCGTTAATACTTTCCCTGACCCAAGGCATTTATACCCGTAAATTGATCCAACGGTACAACAAAGCAAGCAGGGTCTGCCCCGCTCTCGGAAATAAGGGGGCTTGCCGGTTTCTATATCCACATTGTCAGCCACCCCTGAGCGCCAAACCACCGTGATACATATTCATCACCCGGTACGCAAAAAGGTCTTTGGACGACAATCACTACAGTGCTTGGGCACCTCACTTACAAGTTGCAGGGATACTTTTAAGGACCCGGGCTCGCTGCCGTAATCTCCTACCCCTAACAGGCCACTGTCTGCGAGGCATCTGAGCCATTTGGTTTTGAGCAGGGAGGTTCAAGCAGGTATGACGATGAGTCGGTGGTGAAGTTGATGCTGGCCGTCAGGGGTGCATTTTGTGACTGGCTCGTTCCTATTGGCCTTTACTTCTACGGAGCCTTGAGGATGACTTTGGGTAGCATTTCGGCACTCAACTGTGATGTGTTTTGCGTCGATTTGCACTTTGCATGGTTTTTCTCCCTAGCTGCTTTTCAAGGATGTATAGTTTGAGAAGGCGGGCATGCAGTCTCTCAGGGGTATTGCAGTGCCTTTGGGCACTGGGCTGATATGCAACCAAAGAACCTTTCAAATCAACCGAACCCTTGCAAAGCAGTGCTGGCGAACCATGGCAAATAAAGATAACCACTAACGACCTAGTTTGGCCTGAGAGTTGCCAGGACCTCGGTCTTGGCTCTCGCAGCTGACTGTGTTCAAGCAATTCCAGGGAGATACCGGAAGTGTTCCCGTTTGTCCTGGATTCGCCACAGCGTCAGGTCTTCTCAAAATTGCAAGATGGTGTCAAAAACCGTCCGACTTGTGGGTTTAGGTGAAAGCCTAATCGCTTACAGGTTCGCAGCTCCCATGTTATTCACAAGTATTGCAGTCAAAATTTCAGTACCGAGACCCTTAATAAATTTTGACCGTGGTACTTTTCTGGTACATGAACCCAGTGCCGATGCTACTCGATTTCATTCTTGGCACTCTAGGTCTGGAACTAGAGGAATTCCAGTAAATTCCCTCAGGATTATGCGTCAAATATGTAAAAGGTGATCTCTGTAACGTCGTCAGCAATCCAAGTGCGTACAAGGCCCCCTAAGAGACTGCACGACCTCCTTTTGTCAACCTCCAACGCATTCGCAGAGCAGCGCGAAAAGCTTTGCAAGGGTAAGCTAATGACCATCGGTGACAGAATCGTCGACGGCCTACAACGGAGGCTGATTTTTGTGGCAAACCTGGTGCGAGTATTGTCGTTTCTGGATGGGCCCCCAGTATGGAGCCTTTTTTGCACTTTGGCCCCCTAAAAGAGCAGCCGCTACCAACACTGCGACTTGGATTTGTGATGGATTCAAGGCCTTTAGATAGCTTGTTACCCATTTTTCGCGCAAGCAACCCACCCGGACAGGGGCAGGATAATGGCAAAAGTAGCTTAAGGAATTTGTGATAGGGAAAATACGAGCAAATTTCCTTTTCCTCGCATCTGGAATTATCGGTTTCACCGGCAATATTGACAGCATCGCACAATCCACAGTCTTGGTCCTCCTGGTTGAAAAAGCTACCAGGAATCAGAACATGGGTCTTCTGTCATACAAAATCAGGAAATGTTTGCGTGAAATGATGTAGGAGGTTGAGTATGTATAAACTTACCGGGTGCTGCCCCCACTTCCTCGACGCTTTTGCTATCACGTCAATAGCCAAAGCATGCCAACATATGCTAGCCCGTTTCTTTCCCAGGGACTTACTCTATTTGCCTGGCCGAAACTCGTCAGCCTCTTTCACTCTATTTATTACTACCAAAGACGATTAGCTGGAAAAGAAAATCAAACATACACGTAAGTCCACTCCCCCTTTATTTATTATAAAGAGTCCGAGGCGTTGTCGCTGACATTTGGAACGCCGTTCTAAGCTATTTCCAATGAATTACTTATCCACAGATGCTGGCGGCTCGTCAGAACAGTGCTGGGTCACAAAGTGTTTTAAATGCGGGGAGAATTGTCCGCAGTGCCAAGGATCCGGAAAATTGAAGGATTCTTGCTGCAAAAGGTGCAATGGGTGGAAGTTCATTTCGCTCACCAACAACAAAGACTGTACGGGTGGCTGTGGTGGTTATGGGTATCATTACTCTTTCAGGCGTTAATTACCACCACGCGAGATATTCTCGAGACTGATTCGCCATTTTTGACGTCGTTGATGGTGGAAGCTAGCTGGGCTTGGTTGTTGTAGCTTCCAGAACAAAGCATTGTACAAAGAAGGCAAGTGTCCCGATTGTGAAGGCAATCTAGAGAATGAAGAGGGCAAATGATCGATCATCGAGCCTTGAGGTCTTAAAGGATAACTCACATATATCGCTTGGGGGACTGTTGCCTTATCATGTACTACTCTTCTCAATGGTTTAACAGGAACAGAAGATCTCACTTCAGTGGATTATCAAAAGCCAATGTGCGGGCCATATGCGTCTTGAGTCGACCTGCGGGGAACATCTATTCCGAATTATTGTTCCTTTGGGGCTACACAGGTTTTACAGATTATGCCCAACCCTGGAAATCTTTTTTTGGTTTGCCTCTATCTTCTTGTTGTCCTTCAAGTCTAGTAGAAGATACAACAAACACCTTTATAGATCTATAGCTCCGTCATCCACTACTCTAAGGCGACATTTTCTCAACTGGTGGATGAACCTATACACAGTGCTACTTACATCAGCCTCAGAAAGAAGATAGGTTCAACGTGGCGAAAGGCGTGTTCTATGTGGCGCAGAAAAATGTGAAACGTTGAAACTCGGTTACTTTTGGTCGGTTTTGCATTTTTTCAATCATTGTCCAGTCCCGCCCTCAGTTGTAGTGCTTCTCTCAATGCTTCCTATTTCTTCACTGCAAGCCTCTCACAGCCTCCAAACCTCATGATGCATTCTCCTGCTAATGGAATGCCACTCAATGCGATGTAGGCCAATAGTAATGAGCCCGTCGAATAACGCACCTTTCCCGCGGAGAAATGTCAGATTAGGTCGTTGGTGGTTGCTTTTATTTACCATGGTTCGCCAGAAAGAGTCGAGATTGAAGTTGATGCTAGCTTTTCTGAGCAGTGCGTTTTATGACAAACTCATTTCTATTGGCTTTTCCCTCCATGGTGCCTTCTAAATGGGCGACTTGGGTAGCGTTCAGGTGCTCAATTGGGATACATTTGTGTCGATCTGTACCCTACAAAGGTTATGCAGCATCTCAGGGGTATCGCCGCTTGTCGATCAATCCAAGCTTGGGCAGATATGCAACGAACTTCTTTGATAGCGCGCTGTACTGTAGAAAAACGACAAACTTTGAGGCTTATCCTTATACAGCTGTGTTGGCGAACCATAACAAACAAAGGCAACCACCAACGATCTAATTCGGCCTGAGCGGCTTCAAAAGACCTGGTCTTGGCTCTCGCGGCTGATTGGTCTTAAAAAGATCCCAGGGAGAGCCTGGACGTGTTCCCGAGTGTTTGTCCTCGGCTCCCCGAGATTACATTGCCGGTTCTGGTTTCTTGCATGTGGAGAGTGCGAGCCAAGAATGAATTTTTGTTTTCCGTCATCATTCCCAACAGTTTGGGCGCAGTCTTTTGAGACATTGACTCATAGCAGCGCATTTTTTGGTTGCCTGGCTTTTGGAATAACGTTAATATTTTAGAATTGTGAAATTTATGGATGCGTTGCGGATTGGAAATGACAAAAAGTATTTGAGCTCCCAGGCATCTAGTTAATTACTGCCTTTCAGTCTACACAAGCTCTCCCATTCACAGTTCTGCCCCAAGATGGACAAAAACCACTCACATCGCACACCCATCTGAGCTTGAAAGACAGGCAGAATTTGGCGTTTGAGAAAACGGTAGTCTGAACTTAACACTATTTGGGAATGGCTTGGGCGCTCAGAGCTGTATCAGTGTAATTGACAGGTGTAGTGGTTGCATTTGGCATCGCCAGCGTGGCTCGTTTTCAGAGATGACCAATCTGCAAAGGAGTGCCATGGACCTCCTTTTGGATACACCTGTCTGGGCGCATGGCTATTTCGCGTTGGGTTGCATCACCGGGTGACGAGCACGCATCCGGTAGCCTTGGCGCTGGTGGGTAGTTGACAATTTAACCACGTAGCCTATGATGGTTGTGTTGCTGCCTTGTGCCAGAGTTAAGGCAGCTAGTTTCAGCCTTTCCAAAATGCTAAGTAAAAGCCAAGCTGCAATTGAAGCGGGAAAAGCGCGGCAATGGCGGACCCCTTGCCAGGAAGATCTCGAAGCAGGACTTTGTCAAAGGCACCACAGTCACAATTTAGCAGCTTCTCGGTGCTAAGTTGTTAACTGCCATACTTCTGAAGCACATTGGATGTGCAAATCTGCAAGCGATCATGCGGCCTCACGCCACCCTCACCAGGATCATTGTTTGATCAGCTAAACCGATCGTTTCCAGTAATATCATACTCTTAGAAAAACAGTGACTCAGCACCAGCAGGGAAAAACGAAAGAGGATACAAATAATACTGGTAGAGGGTGGCTTTGTCTTTGTACATGTAACCACCCAATTTACTCGTTACATACAGGGATCAGAATTTAAACCTACTCTCACAAATAGAAAATCTTAATTTTCACAATCACCAATGGACGCTAAGTAATAGCACCAACACATTGCAGGTGCGGCCACGCTCTAGGTCGATGCATGGTCCGCTTGGATGAGGCATAGATATATCGAGCATCACACAGGAATCGATTCCTATTGGTACCGAACAAGGGGTATACGCGCCTTTGCTACACCGTAACACCAATGGATGCCTTTATATGAGTGTTCGTCGAATTTCCGCTCCAAGGAACCGGCGAGTACGTAATACGCCTAAAGATCTCTCTGCAGCAAGTCAGAAATGAACTATGCGGCTGTGTTGCTGGTCCAGGTTCACATTTTTGCGCCGCTTTCCAATTCGTAAAGTAGCTGGTGGAGGTCTTTAGTGGATTGAATATGAAATGTATACCAGAAAGCTTCTACCAGATATTTCGGAAGAGGCGCCGCCCCATTTAGCTGCCCTGGCTAAATGTAACAGATTTTGATTTTATTATCCATTATTTCCCTTCGTTAACCACGTTCGCTATTTCGCTTTATTAACCACGTTCGTTAATTTCCTTTATTTTTAATTACGTATTTTTTTTTTCTTTAATTTGATTTATTATTATCTGTTCTTTTTTAAGATTTTATTTTTCGTTTACTTATTTCTTTTCTACTTTTTCCTACTTATGTTTTACAACTTGTATTCTTATATTTATTTCCACTCCATTATTTCAAGTAAAACAACGTAGCAAAATAGCTTGGAATATAAATAAACGCGAATTAAAACCCTAGCCTTGTGCGTTAACATCCGCGCCTTTGTCGAAAAACATTCGAACAATATTATCGTAACCTCCTTTTAATGCAGTTTAAAAAGCGTTACCATATTTGCCGCTTTGTGCGTTAATATCCGCGCCTTTGTCGAAAAATATTTGGATAATGCTATCGTAATTTTCCAAATATCCTTATATTAGTGGTATAAAATAATTTGCGTCTTTAAAATTTAATTTTTTTTTATCCGAGGCTAATAGTTTAATTAAAACCTTTTTATAATTATTTAATACCGCGAAATATATATTATTAAAAATAGTATTAAATTTATTAAAACCGTTCCTTATTTAAAAAAACGCAACCTATATATTAAATCGGGGTTTTTTTATATTATATAGGGTTAAAATTTGCGTTTGTAAAATTTTATTTACAGGTTTTACGTTTCGCAAATATACAAACCAATTAATCGCAAAATAATCCAAAAACGGGTATAGGGTGTAGGAATTTAAATTCCTTCCAATAAAAGCCATTTTATTATTTTGGATATTTTAAAAAAATAAATATCGAATACAAATTTATATTATTATCGTATTAAATTATAATTTGTAAATCGAATATTTTTAATATCCATTTTCCGAATAATGGCGGACGGCTTATATAACCAGAAATTCTTTGGTTATTTGGTATATAAAATATATTTGGTTGTCGCTAATAAATATAAAAAGGCTATAAAACTACCGGATACGAAATTGGAAATTTTCGTGGTCGAGGTTAAAATCCTTATATACCTAAATTTCGGCCGAATTTATAGCTAATTAAAATACCACATCCATTTCTAATATTGTAAATGGTTTGCGAACGGTAATAATAAAATAAAGGACAATTTCGGCCTTTTTTCGTTAGTCGCTATTAAATTTGGCCAAAATTTTCTCGTATATATCCTTTACCGTTATTGGAAAAATATCGATTTTTTTTAAAAATGCTTTTTTAATCCGTTTATAATTATGGTAAACCTCGTCGATAACAAGGTGGAATTATAAATAGGTCCGATATAATATTAATAAAATTTTTTTTTTTAACGTAACCTGCATTTTAAAAATCATTTCGAAATCGCGTCCGGTAGTAGTTACCTCGTATTTAATAATAAAGTTAATTTCCTCGCTAATATTAGCATTGTTTTCTTCGCCAACGAAACGAATAATTTAAAGCTTAAAAACGTTACGAAATTTTAATTTAATATCCTAATAAGGTCGACTAATAACCAAAAATTTAAATTGGAATTTTGTAGTAAAGTTCGTTTACCGATTATGGAAATTGGTTAGGAATTAAATAATTTTTTTTCGGTTATTTATATAATATTCGTCCAAAACGTCCAAAATACAAATAATACTAATTGCACGATTATCCGTAGCAGCAGCCGTAAATATACGCCATAATTCATCCATTTCCGTTTATAACCTTTTTCCGTTCTTTTTAAAAGCAGGTATAATATAATGGAAAAAAATTCGATTATTAAACAACTGGTAAAGGAACGCATACAGGGCTATCGCAAAGATATTTGGTTATCGTTATTTTTAAAAAAAAAATAGTAAATTATATGTTTATTAGTTTATTGCAGCTTTTCGTCGATTAGGGATTTGGCCAATACGGATTTACTACAGCCAGGGTTAGCTAATATCCAAAACAAATCGTTATAGCGGTTCTATTACCATGTTTTATATTGTATATATTTTAATACCCATTTGTATATACCCTAAATTTAACCAGAATTAATATTTTTAAACTTTTCGTATTTTAAGGTTTTAAAAATTCGATGGTATTCGATTTGTTTTTAGCTTTTGTATTTAACCTTCTAATTTTGTATTTGCTCCGAAATTACCGCATTCGTATTAAAAATAAATTTGTAAAAGTGGGGATTTTTAAAATTATTAATAGTTAATAATTACAGGAAATAATATTTTTTTTTTTAAAAATAAATTAAAACGATTAAAGTTGTAATGTAAAATTTAGTAATGGAAAAATTAAATTATATACCAGTAACCAATTGCGGAACGGGCTTTTTTTGCAAAACCCTGTTCGGCGATATAACCGAAAAAAACTCTTTTGCAAATATTGTTGCCGTTATAATTGTATATTTCTACTATTTTTTGTTTTTATGGAAATCGGTATAATCGTAAATACTACGAATTATTAGGTACGGAAAATTTTGCAGCCTTGCAACCTCCATTTCGAAATAAAATATCCCGAATTTTTTATTTAGTCTATTTTTTATAATTCCATATTTAATTATTTAATTTCCTAAGGCGATATTACCGTAATAAATAATTGGATTTATATCGTTTTTATCGATACGTTTAATCGTTTGCGTAAAATCGTACGAAATATACGTTAAATCGGGATTGGCGTAATCGTATTTTGTTTTGAAAAGGTAATCGTTATTGGCGTTTTGATAATTGAATTTTTGTTTTATTTTTTTTGGGTTTTTACTAATAAATTCGGATAGGAATTGGGGTATTTTGTTTTTTTTATTTATATGGTCGGCCTAGAAACGACCCAGGGTAACCAGTAGAATTTATAGCGGTACGTTAAGTAATCCCGTACGTTCGAATTCGTTTTTATATATTATTTTTTTTCGGTCGTACTAAATAATATTTTTATTAATGCCGGTCGGCTGGCTTATTATAATATTACCTAATCGAATATCGTATATGCCCGACGGTATACCGTTTCCAATTCCGACCATTAAACCGAACCGGATTAATTTAAAGGTCCGTAAAAGGTTTTTAACGATAATTGTAACCGGTATTATTCCGATAATATTTATTGGTAAATAGGCGATAACGATATTATAATTTTGGATTTAATCCAAAATGTAATTGTTATAATCGGCTATATTTTAAACGGGTAAATTCGGGTAAATTTGGTCGAATATTTTTTTCGTAATAGCCATTTCCAACGGAAATATATATACCTAATTTATAATATATTTTTTTATTATAATAAAAGGTTTTATTTTTAGCCGATTTACACTTTTTTAAGCTTTTTTACGGGGTTAAAAATTATTAATATTAAAATTTAATAATAACGTTAAAAAAGACCAACGAATTTTAGGATTCCAATTTTCTGGGTATTTACCAAATATTAGGCTATATTTACGTTTATTATTATTATTACCCGAATTTTGGGTATTTAATCGGTATATTTTACGTTAGTTAGCCATTGGCGATCGTATTTAGATTAAATTTCGGCGGGTAATTTGGGATAAAACGTAAAAATGTAAAAATTTATTTTTGTTAAATTCGAATAAATTATAAATGTAATAATTCGTCAATTTTAAAACGTTATAAGGAAATGTGCTGTTTTAAACGTAAAATTTTAGGTTAGCGTCCCATTCGGTGCGAATTCCAATTATATAATTGCGATCCGGCGTAACCTTTATTTATTTTCCAAACCAGCCGTTCCGGTTATTTTTATAGCATGGTATAATAGGTTAAACGTATAAACGTTAGGATTTTAGCCTTTAAACGGATTATTTTTATTTAATACGTTAGTTCGTATATTTAACTGCTATACCATTATTATATTATTATTGTACGGCTGTTACGTGGCCCAATTAGAGGTTGTTTATTTCCGCTTTCCAATTTAAATAAAATTGGTAACGTCGCGGAAGACGATTTGCTACGGAAATTTGTAATTAAGGCGCAATTAAAGGCGTTTTGGGCATATAGCATTTGCAAATTATCCAGGTGGTAGGGTAAAATCGGGGTGGTATAGGTTTCGAATTGTATTTTTTTATAACGTTGGGTACCCCTTATTCGGTACCCCCCTATTCGGTACCCTGAAAATCTAACGACGAAATGTTTATTTTTATAAATTAATTTAAATATAAACCTATTAACGTATAAAAATATAATCGTTTTTAGGCTATTCCGGTTTATTAACCTTTTTTTTATTAGTTAAAAACTTTAAATTTTTTATATTGTTTTCCTATAATCTAATAATATTTTGTTTATTAATTAAAAGCTCGTTTGGATCCGGAATTACCCTTTTCTTTTTAACCGGCCGTATTACCTCCTATTATATTTCCAATAAATTGATTTTTTGCTGGGCGTTAGCCAAAAAGGTATTTTTAATTTGGAAGCTTTTTTGGATTTTTGTAAATAAAAAACGTAAAATAACGTTAATTTTATTAGATTGGGAAAATTTTTACAGTTAAAATCGGATATTTCGGGTCGTTTTAGGGGTTTTCCAAATAAATAAAAACGGGTCGTTAATTTTTTGGGTTAAATTTTCCGGTATTTTATCCCTTTACAAACCGTTATTTTTATTTTTTATAACGTTGGCGTTGTTATTTTTTAATAAAAAAGGGCTTAAAAATGGTTTAACCAAATTTACCGGCCATAACCCCGTTATACGCCACCCAAATTGGATAATTTTTATTATAAATACTTTCGATTTGGCGTTTTTATAATAAAAAAGAAAATTCCTTTTTCCAATAACCGTTAAAAAGCAAAATTGGCTAACAAATCCAAGTTAACGTCGATAAGCCATTTTTAACGGCCTAAAAACCGATAAATCCAATGGTTGGAAAACGTATAACGAATAAGGGGGTAAATATAGGAATTAAATATTATTTTGCAGGTAAAAAAGTATAAATTCGTCCGTAACGTATAACCCGTGGCCGTCGAAAATTAATAACCGTTTTTTAAAAATACCGGGTTGGGTATACGGAATAAATACCTTTTTTAACTATTCGATAACCGTTTCGTTATTTGTCCACCCGTTTTCGGTTATATGAAATTACCAATTATCGAAAGGGCTTAAATCCGTGGGAAATTATTATTATTATACGTTTTTTTTTTAAATATAACGAGGGGAGGAAGGGTAACGCCCGTAGCCGATATATATTCGATTATAATCGTTTAATTACGCGTTCCGGGCTTTTTCCATTGTAACGGCCGGATCCCGTTAAACCCTAATACCAGGCCGTTAAATCCTTTATTTTCCATTATACCGGTTTCGTTTATATTTTAGCAATTTTCCGGTTTAATAACGTTAATAACCGGGTTAATAATATAAAACCACCAAAATTTAATTATTTCCGTAATAACGCTATTAATCCGGGCGTTTTTTATTCGACGGGGTTTTTAGGTTTTAAGGATTGGATAACGAATTAAAAACCGGGTTATCCAACGTTTTCCAAGGCCTTTTATTTTTCCGGCGGCCTAAAAAATTCGTTTTGCAAAAAAGCGTAATTTTTAATACGTTACCGGAAGTCCCAAAGCTGTTTGGGCAAATACCCAATTAGCTAAATATTTTTTCTGTTCCGTAAAAAGCTTTTAAAAAGGGTTTTATATTTTTTTATAAGGTTAAAAACCTTAAAAACGGTGACGAAGGGTATTTTTGGGTATACCCCATTTTCGGGAGGTTTTTGCAATTGGATCGCCATTATTAACGTCGTTAACTGCAGATATAAGCTGGTTTTCAATATATTGCTTTATTGGAGAATGGAGAATTAAAATTAAAAAAAAGTAAATCCAAAAGTGAAAGATTTATCGAGATATTTATAATAGAAGTTGGAGGATATAAATAAAAGTGTTGTTATTTTTGTGTGGCCAACAGGGGGGTGGCCATCAGGGGGTACCCAACGTTACTTAAAAGATATATATGGAATCGAAATTGGGCTTTTGTCTATCACAAACGATTTCTTGGCAATTTATGGTCAATGTTTAAATTTTTTCGGGATACTCGGCAATAATGGAACAAAGAAGTTTATAATTTGGGCTAAACGTCACAATTGTCTGCAGTAATGTTTTTGTTATTTTTTGCTTTGTGCACGAGCGATGGCAAGTTGACTTTCTTCCGGTGCTTAACAAGGCAGTAAGATTATTTCATCGTCATTTCCAAGCCTTTTTGTGAATCAACCGAAGCAGCGCAGGCTGCAATGCAAGTGAAGAATTTCCAACGGCGCCAGAGAAATGTCGCACGATGGCAGTGTCTTGAGATATTTAATTTCGTTGATATGCTTGCCAACCAAGCCTTCTAACTCCCAATGCAATTGACTTGTCAGCTAGCATGTGGGTAAATCGGAATGCACTTGCTCAAGGACCAGCGCAAACACCTCAGCCACTATTTTATCGGGTTGCCTTTCCGAGCCCTGCACCTGAATTGGACTTACCCTAACCCTGGAGCAGATCTAACAAGAATCAGCCTGCCATATTGCCCTTGAGACTTGTATAACTCTCTACAATGGTTGTAGACTTGGGGCGGGGAAACATGGGCCGGGCTTTTCAGCGCGATGTTGAGAGGTATGGCCGATAAGCCAAGCGAGTCGCCAGCACACAAAGGCAGCTACCCCTCTTTTCCCACCCAAGCCATCTTCGGGCCTATCTGTCCGATTTGATTGATGCACGAGTGGACGTGCAATGGGCTAGCAGACATCTGCGATGTAACACTGGCGTTATTACTCGCCCGGCCCCCAAAAAGCCCAATTGACATCGTGTGATGTGGACCCCGCCATTTGTCGCCCAAGCCTACGAATCGGGCTGCGCTCTTGCTCCATGCCACAAAATGAAGGGCCTCTTGCATGACTTGCCGTTTTGCAAGGGGCCCGGTTCATCTCTTGTCCAAGTCTCTTATGCAGGCAATTACACCCAGAACTATGTGAATCGCCAGCAACGTAAATACTCCGAACCCCATGACACAAGAGACCTGATTTATCGTTACCATTGCTATCCACGATTTATCCACCCCGCTTCGTAATGTCAACATGTTGGGAGTGCGGCAAACCTTTCCCTTCGGGCAGGCGGGCCCTCAAGCAGCACCGCAAAAGTACCAACCATACAGAATGCCGCCGGTGCTACGACATGTTCAACAGCGCGCAGGACCGGGTTAGCCACGAAGCGAATGAGCATTCGTGTTGTGTCGACTGCGACCGCCAATTCGCAAATCCTAATAATGCGCACCAGGCAAGCACTGAGCCCGAACCAGGCTACCTATACCAGTCACTTTTCCATAATTACTTGTTTCCCTCAGGCCCAACTGAAAACTGTGGCGATGTGTTTAACGCGGTTTTCGTGACCAGCATTTGAACTTCAAAATCCACCGTGGCTCGTCGGTCCAGTGCCCTTTGTGCATGAAGGCATATATTACCGCAACCGGTATAGTTAACCATCTCGAATCTGGCACGTGCCCCAACACGCAGAACCTCTCGCGTGACGCCCTTTACCGCCTTGTCCGCAGCCGTGATCCGCAGGGCGTCATCTCTAAGAAGTTAATCGGTTGGATTGGTGAGGTGGAATACGAGGTTACGGTTTACACCTGGAATGGATCTGGTTACGAGTATTATCTATGCCACCGCGTTTTCCAAAAGATACAAAGCCTGGACCAGCATTTGAAATCTCCCGTCCGTAAATTGGCTGTCTGACCCTGCGCCGTCTTGCCTCGCTTTTACCGTTATTCTTTTACAGCCCCTTCCTGTGGGCGCGGCGACAGTTTCGGTTTAACGGCGTGGACGTGGAATTTCGTAGATCAACAATTATATTATTACTGCCCGAAAGTAACCTGCCGCAGCGAATTTAAAACTCTGGCATCCCTCATTAGCCACCTCGAAAGCGAGTTTTGCGGATATATACGATTCAGCAGCGTTCAAAACCGGGTTAAAGAGATGATGTTTGGTGGGAAGCTCATTGGACATTAGTTTGAAACGGCAGTCTATGGCCTTTTCTCCCACAAACATCCAAGCGCTAGCGTTGTGTGGCAACTCGAAGATGGAGGCCAGATACGTTAGAATTTACAAAGTTGACGGGAAAGTCAGGTAACAGAGGTCAACCCAGCAGGGTATTTTTTGCGGAAATCGGGCTGATGAAGATGGTGTTCGGAGTTCACAAGCAGTAAGAGGTTTTGAATTTTACCCGGCGAATTGCTTTTGTATCAATGTAACAGACCCACAAGCGAGTTTTCACATGTTTAATGGAGCATTTGCCGAACTACGTCGGCTTGGTGCTCTTGACTGTGAGGCAAAGTCGCGCAACATCTCAATCGTTTGTCGTCAATGGATGTGTAGAGGAAATGGTTAGAATCACAAAGCATACTCAATATTTCCCCGACAAACCCTCATCAATCATCAATTTTACCCACTGAAACCTATGGATGATCAATTCGGCTCAACTTTGAGGGAGCTTTCTTATCAAAGCTGGACAAATCGGGATATTATATGGGCCGATATTCCGAACGTTGCCAAAATCGACAACCTTCTGCGCGTTGGTAATAACCGTACATTGGTAATCCCATTGGAAATCAATACCGTTTAACAGCCATCGAGACCAGATTTCGTAATTAAATATGCTCAATTTCGTATTTCCAACCAAAACATACGTCAGCCGGGGACTTTCCCAAACGAGACCCGGCCATCGTTCCCAGTTAGGCAGACTATTCAGAATCTGGGTATAAAAGGTACCTTTTTAACAATTAGGGCGGACAAACTCGAGTCGCCCGCTTTACGCTATAAATACTGTACTGCCGGCTGTAATTGGGACAGCCATATGGGTCCAAGATTACAGCGTTGGGCCTGGCTTAAATTGTACAAAATGGAGCCGGAAAACCGTCCATCGTGTCTTAATTTCTCAAATACAACGCCTCTCTCATCCAATTTACATGCGTTTAAGAAACCGCGAAATTGGGATTACGCCGACAATCAAATATCAAAATAGTATAAAGCAACCGAATCATATATGGAATAGGTTTCACTATAGATTTTAGATGGGAAGGCTACAGGTATTATATAGCAGAAAATTAAAAATGCCGACAGTTTCGACTGCTGCGCCTGTATAATAGCCACAAGCCCTCTCCGCTTGGGGCTACGTTTCCGGCTCTTGCCAAATGTCATATGTATGTTGATGAACCTTCGCAGGGTTGCCAAACAGCCGAAAGAGAGTTGAAACTTTCAAAGAAGCTCAACAGAGCACTCAGGAGTTTGTATAATGTTGTCTGCCGCCTGGATGTCGTTTCTTGTTTAGGGGGGGGG